>NW_007091472.1:0-301 GCF_000164805.1 Carlito syrichta
AGGTATGTTCCCCGTATGACTAGATGTTCGAGGGTTTTTATCAAGAAGGGGTGCTGGATTTTATCAAAAGCTTTTTCTGCATCCAATGATATAATCATGTGGTTTTTGTTTTGACATCTGTTGATGTATTTAATTACATTTATGGTTTTACAAATGTTTAACCAGGCTTGCACCCCAGGGATGAAGCCTACTTGGTCATGATGGATGATTTTTGAGATGTGTTGTTGAATCCTTTTGCTAGGATCTTGTTGAGAATTTTAGCATCTATGTTCATCAAAGACATTGGCCTGTAGTTCTCTTT
>NW_007091473.1:0-758 GCF_000164805.1 Carlito syrichta
TGGAAACAAATTTTCAGGTAAATGGAACACAAAAGAAAGGAGGAGTCGCAATCCTAATTTCAGACAAAATACCATTTAAGCTTTCAAAAATTTAAAAAGATACAGAGGGGCACTACATAATGATAAAAGGTTAACTCCATCAACAAGAAATACCTATCCTAAACATATATGCACCCAACATAGGTGCGCCAACTTTCATAAAGCAACTTCTAGGAAAACTAAAGAAAGATATTGACTCTAACACCATCATAACTGGGGACTTTAATACCCCACTCACAACCCTAGACAGATCATCAGGACAAAAAATCAGCAAGGAGATCCAGAACCTCAATGAGACTCTGGACCAAATGAACTTAACTGATACCTACAGAACACTCCATCCAAAGACCACAGAATACACATTCTACTCATCACCGCATGGAATGTATTCCAAGATCGACCACATAATTAGACATAAATCAAGCATAAGCAAATTTAAAAGGACTGAAATTCTACCATGCACCTTCTCAGACCACAGTGGAATAAAAATAAACATTGACACCAACAAGGTCTCCCCAAAACCCACAAAGACATGGACACTAAAAAGCATGATGCTAAACAACTCCTGGGTCAATGATGAAATCAAAACAGAGATCAAAAGATATCCTGGAAATAAATGAAAATGAAGAAACATCTTACCCAAAATCTCTGGGACGTCCTTGAAAGCTGTAGTAAGGAGGGGAATTTATATCTCTACAAACACACATGAGAAAATGGAA
>NW_007091474.1:0-566 GCF_000164805.1 Carlito syrichta
GGAGTCTCACTCTGTTGCTCAGACTGGAGTGCAGTGGCCGCTCCCGGCCACCGCAGCCTCCATCTGCTGGGCTCCAGCGATCCTTCCGCCTCAGCCTTCCAAGTAGCTGGAACTACAGGTGCGCGCTACCACACCCGGCTAATTTTTTTGATGTTGTGTGGAGACGAGTTCTCATCAAGTTGCCCGGGCAGGTCTTGAACCACGAGCTCAGGCATTCCACTCGCCTCGGCCTCCCAAAGTGTTGGGATTACAGGCTGAGCCATCGAGCCTGGCCCAGAGGTGAATTTTTAATCAGTCTTTAACCTTTTTTTTTTTTTTTTTGAGTTGGAGTCTCTGTCACCCAGACTGGAGGGCAGTGGCATGCTCCCAGCCACCGCAGCCTCGACCTGCTGGGCTCCTGCGATCCTTCCACCTCAGCCTTCCAAGTAGCTGGAACTACGGGCGCGTGCTACCACGCCTGGGTAATTTTTGATTTATTGCAGAGATGAGGTCTCTCCAAGTTACCTGGGCGGGTCTCGAACCCGCAGGTTCAGGCAATCCACTTGCCTCAGCCTCCCAAAGTGCTG
>NW_007091475.1:0-309 GCF_000164805.1 Carlito syrichta
TCCCAGAAGGAATAGTGGGTGTAATATTAGGCAGAAGTTCCTTGTCTTTACAAGGAATTTTCATTATTTCTGGAGTGGTGGATTCGGATTACACAAGAGAAATCCAGGTGCTTGTTGTTCCCCCTAGCAAAGCTGTGCAGTTTAAAAAGGTCAGAAAATAGCCCAGTTGCTGCTCCTGCCTTATCATAAAACAGGTAAAATTAACTAACCTGCCTAGAGGTAACTCTGGATTTGACTCTAGCGATGTTGTTTTTTGGGGTTCAGGAGGTTACTAACCCTAGACCTCTAGAAGACATATATATATATATA
>NW_007091476.1:0-702 GCF_000164805.1 Carlito syrichta
CTCCAACTAAAAAAAAAGAAATTAGGCGGATGTGGTAGTGCGTGCCAGTATTCTGGCTACATGGAAGGCAGAGGTGGAAGGATCTCCTGAGTCTAGCAGGTTGAGGCTGTGGTGGCCATTAGCATGCCACTGTTCTCCAGCCTGGGTGACAGAGTGAGACTCTGACTCAAAATTTAAAAAAAGAAAGAAAAAGGAAAAAAGAGAGCTCAAGCCAGGCTCAGTGGCTCAGCCTGTAATCCCGCGCCTTTGGGAGGCTGAGGTGAGTGGATTGCCCGAGCCTGCAGGTTGGAGACCCGCCTGGGCAGTGAGACCTCATCTCTACAATAAATCAAAAAATCAACCAGGCGTGGTTGCGCATGCCTGTAATTCCGGCTACTTGGAAGGCTGAGGCGGAAGGATCGCAGGAGCCCAGCAGGGCGAGGCTGTGGTGGCCGGGAGCGGCCACTGCCCTCCAGTCTGGGTGACAGAGTGAGACTCCAACTAAAACAATAAATAAATAAAGAGAGCTCAGCTAGGACCTCTCCTGTCTTATGCTTGCCAGCCCCGGGCTGCCTGCAGTTTGCTGTTGCCCAGAACTTTCAGGCCAATGAGGGGAAGAGAAATAACAAGTCTTGTGACATTGGTGGCCATTGGGTGCTGCAAGACACAGAGAGGGTTCCCAACCCAGTGGTGGTGATGGTGGGGAATCTAAAAACCTCTGGA
>NW_007091477.1:0-2801 GCF_000164805.1 Carlito syrichta
AGTGCAGAAGCGATGTGTGATATTGGGAATTACAAAGGAACTTTTATACACAAAGTCAGATGTGGGAGGGGCGTCTCCCACCCACCAGAAAACTTAATCCATGAAAACTTAATCAATGATTGCCTTTAAACCATTTTCATATGACAATCTTAAAATCCCATAACAAGGGATATCCTAATCCATGACTGATATATTCTATAAACCGTTTTCATCCTAAGCTGATTGATTTATGCCAAGTTAAACGATTCTATAGAAGCTTAAGTATTTACTTTACAAACGAAAGTGGCCCATCCCAGAATGTTTGGAATGTGAACCTGTCCAAAGTTCACAGTGGGCTACATGCAAGTAACCCAGCCACATTCTTTCAACAAAATGGCTGTCTTCTAAAACTATATTCTACAATTTACACCTTCAATAAATCCTAAACTCATGACCCAGAAGCCTGTGACCAATACTAAGGCTCTTAGATGTGACCCGAGTTTGAATTATAAGCTGTGTGAAAGCCAAAACTGCAGTTTGTGGAAGAATGGGAGCAATGAGCTTCTAAAGTTAGCTTGTGTTAGTCCTGTTCTCAGAGTTTTTATGTGTTGAGCTCACAGGAGCTTAATCTGGTTAGTGCTGAGTAGAAGGGGGAGGAAATGGGGTCAAATAGCTCCTGAATGAATCCTAGTGGTCTCGGGGTCAATGGCCCTTCCTGATCCCTAATGCTCAGTGGGCCTCCATGGCTGGCTCCCAACAGCTAGCCACCTGGCTAGCTGGAGATGTCAGCTAGTTAAGTCAGCAGGCTAGCCAGCTAGGAAATGAGTTATGTCAGATAGTTGAGTCAGCTGGCTAGCCAGCTGGCTAGCTGGATAAGTCAGCTAGTTAATTCAAGTGGCAAGCCAACTGGCTAGCTAGGTATCTCGCTAGTTAATCAACTGGCAAGCCAGCTGGCTAGCTGATTAAGTCAGGTAGTTAAGTCAGTTGGCTAGCCACCTGGCTAGGTAGGTAGCTAGCTAATTAAGTCAGCTGGCTAGCCGGCTGGCTTGCTAGTAAAGTCGGTGAGTTAAGTGAGCTGGCTAGCTGGCTGGCTTGCTAGGTGGCTAGCTAGTTAAGCCAGCTGATTAGCTGGACGGCTATCTAGTTAAGTCAGCTAGTTAAGTCAGCTGGCTAGCCAGCTGACTAGCTAGGAGGCTGTCAAGACGACTGGTAAGCTGCCTGGTCAGGTAGGTGGCCAGCTAATGAAGCTGGCTGGCTAACCAGCTGACCAGCAGGGTGGGTAGCTAATTAAGCTGGCTTTCTATCCCACTGTCCAGCCAGATGGCTGGTTATTTAAGACAGCTGGCTAGCCTGCTGGCCAGCCCGCTAGCCAGCACAACGGCTGCCTAGCCAGCTAGCCAGCTGGGTAGCTAGCTAGTTAAGTGAGCTGGCTAGCTGTCTAGCCAACCAGGTAGCAAGCTAATTAAGACAGCTGGCTAGCCAGCTGGCTAGCTGGTTAAGTCAGCTATTTAAGTCAGCTGGATAGCCACCTGGCTAGGTAGGTAGCTAGCTAATTAAGTCAGCTGGTTACCTGGATAGCTAGTTAGTTAAGTCAGGGAGTTAAGTGAGCTGACTGTCCAGCTGGTTAGCTAGGTGACTAACTAGTTAAGGCAGCTGGCTAGCAGGATGGCTATCTAGTTACATCAGCTAGTTAAGTCAGCTGGTTAGCCAGCTGTCAAGATAGGTGGCTGGCAAGTTAAACCGACTTGTTAGTAGGCTGATAGGATAGGTGGCCAGCTAATTAAGCTGGCTGGCTAGCCGGCTGAATGGCAGGGTGGCTGGCTAGTTAAGCCAGCTGGCTGTCCCACTCTCCAGGTAGAAGGCTGGCTTTTTATCCCAACTTGCTAGCCAGGTATCCAGCCCGCTAGCTAGCTAGCCAACTGCCTAGCCAGCTAGTCAACCCGGTAGATAACTACTTAAGCCAGCTGGCTAGCTGTCTAGCCAACCAGGTTGCTGGCTAGTTAAGTCACCTGGCTAGCTGACTAGACAGCCAGCAAGCTAGTCAACTAGATACTCCAGCTAGCTAGCCAGCTAGCTAGTTAAATCTGCTAGCAAGTCAGCTAACTATCCAGCTAGCTCGTTAAGTCAGCTAGCTAGTCAGGTTGTTAGTCAGCTAGCTAGTTAAATCAACTAGCTAGACAGCTAGCTAGTCAGCTAGATAGTTAAGTCAGTCAGCCAGTAGCCAGATAGCTGGCTAGCTAAGTCAGCAAGCTAGAGAGTTAGTTAGCATGTTTGCTAGCTTGTTATGTTTAGGTAGATAGCCAGCTTTCTTGTCAGCTAGCTAGTCAAGTCAGCTAGCAAATCAGCTAGTTACTAGCAACTCAGCTATCTGGTCAGCTAACTAGTGGGCTCACTCACTTTCCATCAGGTCAGCTACCTAGTCAGCTCGCTCACCTGCCAACTGGTCAGCAAACTAGTCGGCTCCCCCCCCAGCCAATAGGTCAACAACCTTGTCGGCTCACTCGCAAGCCGACAGGACAGCTAACTAGTCGCCTTTGTCACCAGCCAACTAGTTACGTCAGCTCGCCAGTGGGCTCACTTGCCAACAGAATGGTTAAGGCAGCTCACCCAAGGGGTCACTCACCAGTCAATTAAGTCGGATTATGGGTTGCCTCACTCGCCAGCTGACTTGTTAATTTTTCTGACCACTCGGCTCACTCATCAGCCAACTAGTTAACTCAGCTGACCACTCGGCTCACTGGCAGGCCAACTAGATAAGTCAACTCACCTGTCAGCTCACTCACTGGCTGACTAGTTAAGTCAAATAACCGGTCTGCTGACTA
>NW_007091478.1:0-322 GCF_000164805.1 Carlito syrichta
TCCGGCGATCCTTCCGCCTCAGCCTTCCAGGTAACTGGAACTACAGGCACGCGCTATCACGCCTGACTAGTTTTTGATTTATTGTAGAGACGAGTTCTCGCCCAGTTGCCCAGGCGGGTCTCAAACCCGCGGGCTCAGGCAATCCATTCACCTCGGCCTCCCAAAGCGCTGGGATTAGAGGCTGAGCCACCAAGCCCGGCCCTAAAAGTAAATTAAAGAGAGAAAGAGAGCCGGGCTCGGTGGCTCAGCCTGTAATCCCGTGACTTTGGGAGGCTAAGGTGAGTGGATTGCCTGAGCCCGTGGGTTCGAGACCCGCCTGGGC
>NW_007091479.1:0-304 GCF_000164805.1 Carlito syrichta
CCTGGGCCGGAGTCGGCAGGGGCCGCTGACCACGAGGCGTGCCCCTGCCCGCGCCGGGACGCCGCCCTGGAGATGGAGCCGGCTCCTGGCCCTGCGTGTGGAGCCCGGGGCTCCCCCCCCCCGTCAGGCCTCCCTCGGCCCGGGAAGCTCGCCGGGTCCAGCCAGCCGTCCGTGACGCCGTCCTGGACTCCGCCCCTGCCCTGGCCACCCGGCCTCGCCCGGGTCCACCGGCTCTACCCCCAATCCTCGGAAGCAGGGTCATGCCACAGCCCGCTGTGTCCGCTGCCCGGCGGCGCGGGCGGCC
>NW_007091480.1:0-6938 GCF_000164805.1 Carlito syrichta
AGCCAAAGAAACCATAAAGAGAGCAGGGAGACAGCCTACAGACTGGGAAAAAGTATTTGCCAACTCCAGGTCTGACAAAGGCTTAACATCTTGGATCTACAAGGAACTCAAATATGCTGAAAAGAAAAAAACAAACATTATAAAATGGGCAAAAGATATGAACAGACACTTCACAAAGGAAGACATCCAAGCAGCTAACAGACACATGAAGAAATGTTCAACCTCATTAATCACCAGGGAGATGCAAATCAAAACCACACTGAGATACCACCTAACTCCAGTCAGAATGGCAATTATCAATAACTCAAAAAATAACAGTTGCTGGAGAGGATGTGGCAAAAAGGGAACACTTCTACATGGTTGGTGGGAGTGTAAACTAGTGCAAACTCTGTGGAAAGCAGTGTGGCAATTCCTAAAAGCTCTTAATATCAACCTCCCATATGACCCTGCAATCCCCCTACTGGGAATATACACTGAAGAACTCAAATCACTCTATCAAAAAGATACCTGCAGCCGGGCTCGGTGGCTCAGCCTGTAATCCCACACCTTTGGGAGGCTAAGGTGAGTGGATTGCCTGAGCCTGCGGGTTCGAGACCCACCTGGGCAGTGAGACCTCATCTCTACAATAAATCAAAAAATCAGCTGGGTGTGGTAGCACATGCCTGTAATTCCGGCTACTTGGAAAGCTGAGGCTGAAGGATCACTGAAGCCCAGCAGGTCAAGGATGCGGTGGCTGGGAGCGGCCACTGCACTCCAGTCTGGGAGACAGAGTGAGACTCCAACTCAAAAAAAAAAGATACCTGTACACGTATGTTTTTCGCAGCATTGTTCACAATAGCAAGAACTTGGAATCAACCATGCTGTCCAACAAAAGAAGACTGGATTAAAAAAATGTAGTACATATACACGATGGAATACTACGCAGCCATAAGAAAGAACAAAATCATGAATTTCACAGCAACCTGGATGGAAGTAGAGTCTATAATACTGAGTGACCTCTCACAGAAACAAAGATCTGAGTATCACATGTTCTCACTCACAGTGGACCTTGAACATCCAATGTAATACTATAAGGAAATGACTGACAGTAATGGGAAACTATGGGGGGGATGAGATTAACGGTAATAAATATCTGTCTGGGGACGGGGAGACACCTCTTATCAACAAGGGTGCCTGAACAAAGCATATTTGTACCTTAACTGTACCCCACAATATCATAATTTAAAAAATTGATTATAAAAAAAAAATTAGCTGGGCATGGTAGCATGCGCCTGCAGTTCTGGCTACTTGGTAGGCTGAGGCGGAAGGATCACCTGAGCCCAGTAGGGCAACACTGGGGTGACCTTGAGTGTGCCATGACACTCCAGCCTAGGCAACAGAGTGAGACTCCAACTCAAAAAAAAAAAAAGAATGAGCTTGGGTACCTGTGATTGTTAAGAAGAGATAACTGAAAGTCCAATTGTTTTCTGCTGAGAGAGGACATCCCCAGAGGCAGCTTGGTAGAGCAGGTCAGGGGAAGCAGGGGAGGCTGGTGCATTACCCACTGGACCAGGGCTGGGCCTGAAAGAAGCTGTCTGAGGAGGGAGGCGAGGGGCCACCAGGCACTTCATGAGGGGTGACTTTCAGGGCATCTGCATCCTCCAAATTGCATCTTTCAGACTGACCTAGATCTCATAGCCCTGCTATTGTTCCTTAGGGACTCTCAAGACATGAGCTTTTTGAAACTTAAGAAAAATAACATAAGTATTATAATTCAAAGCATATGTTATCCCTACGCAGATTAAACACATGCTAATATTTTCCCATATTTAACCCAAATCCTTTAAAAGAAACAAAGAGTGAGATACAATTGAAACCCTCTCTCTATAATCCTAGTTTCCATCTCCTTCTCATTGTTTTGAAGTTGGTGTGTATCTTTCTGTGATTGTTAGGATGAGCTTCTGCATATGTAGGTAGCCATATTAAAAGTATTTAAAGTCATTTCCTGCATTTTAAAATTTTTCATAAAAGTCATCATTCTGTACATATCCACCTATACCTGCTTTTTTAACTAACCATGATTTTGAGATTTATCCATGTTGCTACATGTAAATCTAGTTTATTCATTTTAACTACTTAATGTTATTACATTATATAAAGAAACAACAGTTTATTTTCCCTCTCCCCTACTGAGGAACAATTTGGCTGCTTCTGATTTTTTTTTTTTTTTTTGAACAACCTTCCACATTCCTCCTTATGCCTCTGTGTGTGTTGGGAGCCATTTTAAAAATAGCAATCATCTTATATAAGCCTTCTTCTTTGTCCTCCGAAAAGCCCGCGCGCGCCAAACCACAACACCCCTCCCACCTCCTCTCCTCATACCACCCACTACTCTTCCTCCTATCATAAGCCGCCACATGCCCTATTTCAGCCCGCCCCTCTTTGCTATGTATATAAGCAATCGCCTAACAATAAAATTTGGAGGCTTGATCAGAACACTGTCTTGCCTCCATTCTGCGTGTCTCCTGTCTCTTTCTCTCTCTTGGTCTCTCTCTCTCTCTCTTTTCACCAGCAGCAGGTAGTCCTCCTCGTGCCCACGTTTTACTTGTCCCGCTGGTTGGGACATGTGTGAATGAATTTCTCTAGATTTACTCATCACCCATGACCATACAACTACTGGGCTGCAGGGTATTTGCATTTTCAACTTCACTGAAGTTTACATTTTAATGTCATTTGAATTCATTGGTTTCTTCAAATGGTCTGAGCTTTGGTGGCTTATTTAAGAAATCCTTCTCGCAAGCCTGTAATCCCAACACTTTGGGAGGTCGAGGTGGGAGGATTGTCTGAGCCCACAAGTTCGAGAACAGCCTGGGCAACTTGGCGAGATTTCATCTCTACAATAAATAAAAAAATTAGCCAGCTGTGGTAGCACGTGCCTGCAGTTCTGGCTGCTTGGAAGGCTGAGGCAGAAGGATCACCTGAGCTCAGCAGATTAACACTGGTGTGGCCATGAGTGTGCCACTGCACTCCATCCTTGGCAATGGAGTGAGACTCCAACTCAAAAAAAAAAGAAAAAGAAAAAAAATTCCTTCTCTACATGTAAGTTCCTAGAAATTATCTCATATTCTCTTTACCTGTTTACATTTAGACCTTTAATCCACCTGGAATTTATTTTTGTGCACGGTGTGAAGTAGGAATCTAATTTTGTGCTTTTTCATAGGAATGGCTGGTTATTCAGAATCACTCTTTGAAGAGTCAGTTTCTTCTCCATCGATTCATACTCTACCCTGTTAGTATTACCATTCTTCCATAAAAGGAGGCTAATCCTGAGCTCTTTGTGTCCCTCTAAATTCTTCAAAGTTCTCTTGACTCTTCTGGGATAAGTGAAAAAATTTTAGGGAAAAAAATCTAATGATAAGTCAAGGTTAATAGAATTTTAACTAAAAATTCTTTAGTACCTTTTGTCACTGAGCAGAAAGCAAGTTTGGAAAGAGTCTCACATAAAGGACCTTCAGATAGGGAAAGAAAGCAGAGAGTCTGACAGGTGTGGTCCTGGCCTGCAAAGAGCCAAGGATGGGCATTCTAGAGAGCTGGGTGCTGGAGGGAAGTGGAGACAGCAAGCCCATCAGCATCTTTCACGGCTTGCTGCAGGGAATCCCTGAATAACTCTCTAAGCCTCAGTTTCCTAATGTGTAAGATGATATAACAATACCATCCTTTCCATGTGGTTTTCTAGAAAACATAGTAATGCACCTAACACATAATAAGGAAGGTGTTTAATGACTAGTAGGTATATTTGTTATCATTAACAATTATCATCAGTTTATCCAGGGTTCATTTAGCAATCCCGGCAATCATCAGTTTCCTGGAGTCAGTTTTTAAGCATCAGTCCAGGTGCATGTGGTCACTGTGGCAGATGTCTCCAAAAATGGCTGCTAAAGATGCCGCCCAAGCTCACTGTGCATGCCGCTTCTGTGCTGAAAGGTGGAGCTGACTTCCCTTTCCCTTGAACCTGGGCTGGCTTGTGACGTGTATTGACCAATAAAATGTGGTTTTAAAAAAAATGACACTATTCTAATCTGGGCCAATCACTTAAGAAGCCTAACATTCTGATTATGCTTCTTAGAACCCAGCAGCTGTGCTGTAAGGAAGTCTAGGTTCTCCTTTGGAGGTGGAGAAGCCCCAGAGGATGAGACGCCTGGGAGACAGACTAGATGGTGGAGAACAGAGGGACTCAGTGGACAGACAGTGCCAGGTCCCAGACATATGAGAGAGGCCTTCAGGGACCCCAAGCTCACTCCATCTGCCAGCTGAATGCAGCCCATGAGGGGCTTCAGCCCCAAGGGGTTGAAGAACTGCCTGACCAACCCACAGAGTTAAGGAAAATATTTAATAGAGTGTTATGGTTTTAAGACACTACATTTTGGGGTGCTTTGTTACCCAGCAACAAATCACAGAAACAATCATAGACATAACTGTAAATATGGTGGTTGCATTCCCCTAAGACTAGGAGGAAAGTCTGTTTAATCCATAAACATGATTCACTTGCAATGAGAAATAATAGAAAATTCTACATCCTGATGCCAAATACCGAGAAAATCCAAGGACCTGGGTATTGACCTGCAAGTAAAGACAAGATTTCCTCATTAGAGTCAGATAAACTAGAAAGGCACTCATAGTCTACCAGAATTTTTATTCTCTACCCTGGGGTGATCTGTTTTTTAAAAAGAAAAGAAGAGAGAAATAATCTTTTTTTTTTTTTTTTTTTTTTTTTAAGAAAAAGGCTTCGGTTCCAATCACTTTTCAAGATTAGGCAGAATGGTTTTCACAGCTTCAGCCAAGTCTGTCGAAAAGTAATTTTCTACCTAATTTACCTTCACAGGATGCAGACCTTCTCAGAGGCCGGGGGAAAATTTCCTTTCTGACAAAGGTGAGCATAGAACTGAGATTCCTCGAGGTTTCTTTCTCTCTGGCTTCTCCGTGCATGTCAGGGCTCAAGGACAGGCTCTGCCTAACCCAGAATCCCTTTTTGGCAGGGCCAGGAACTTGCTTGAGATTCCCTGCCATGGTTGAGCTGTTAGCCCAGAATCATGGTCAATTAGAAAGAGAAATCCTGGTTTCTTGGGGCCTGTTACACAGCTGAGAACATGAGGAATCCAGTGTGACTTTTTATTTACACAGGGGTCAGATGGAGGTGGAACAAACTGAAAACCAACTCCAGTGTTGTTACTAGGTAATTTATGACAATGTAGACAGATACAAATCTTCCCAGAAGAGGAAAGCAGGCAGGTAAATTACTATGGCTAAGTGATCTGTAATTTTTTGCTTATCTTTTCTCCTTTTTTAAAGCTGCACCTTTGCCTCATTATTTCTGTATATAAATGGGAATTTGTATTAGTGAATGACCCTGAAGCATGACACTATTTCCCAGCACAGATATCTCTGTGCCTGCTGTCCCTGCCTTCACCAACACACCCCAATCTTTTCTTTTGTGCCCTAAATCCAATTGTGGGGCTGTCATGAAACATTAGTGAATTTTAATTACAAAGCCTAATTATAGTGATAGAAATGATCATGCAGAGAATAATTCAGTGCATGCACCAGCACACTCAACCATTTTCATTGTGCATTTATTTGCATTCTTGGACTCACTTGTACCTGCCATGTGCCACGGGGAAACATTGAGAAGGTAGCCAAATCCTCTTGCAATCTCTGCGATTAACATGTGCAATACATGGGCAGTTTTGACACAGCAGGAAGTGAGCACTGCCAGATCCCCAAGCTCAAAATGACCACAGGAGGCCTGCTGAGTCCAGAGCTCAGCCTTGCAACACGGAAGAAACTAGGGGCGAGGATGCCATGGCAGAGAGATAGGGACAGACCTCCTGACCTGCAATGGCTCGACACCTGTGATGGACTGTGCTAGAGCTCTATACAAGACTAGCCCTATGCTTTAGGCATTTCAATCCCCTGTTATAGATGGTTCTTTGTCCTCTACCTCAAACACTCTCCTCCCTAACCAACCCTAGTTCCCTTCATCTTGTTACCTCCCACCTATCTTTCAGGATTCACTCAGTCATCTGAGTGAATGTTGCCCCTGAGAATGTTTCCCTGACCTCTCCTCCTCTGGGTCTCTGAACTCCCTCAGCAGTCAGAGTTTAGCACTGTTACAGCCCATGTGATATGCTGTGTGGTAATTATTAGTTTACTTTTCCGTCAGCCTCCACTAAACTCCCAGAGGGAGGAATTTCATCTCATTCATCTTTGTGTCTCTCAAACTTAGCACAGTGCTTAGCATGCAATCTGTGCTCTGTCAATGCTTGTGGAATGAACTGAGTAAATTGCCCACAGATATACAGTTACTGGAGGTAGGAGATTTCATATCAGTTTAGGTCTGTTTGGCTCCAATTCAAGCTTCTATTCGACTTTTTATTAAGTAGACATAGTATACAGAGCACTGTTCCAGAAAAAAAGGAAGAGAAAAACTCATTATCTGTTGGGAGCCAACATCTATAGCTACATGGCTGAGGCCTGTAAAGGCCCATCTGGAAGATCGCCTCTGACATAGGATATCAGGCATGTGATTAGTGACCAGTGTGCATACATAGCAGTAAAACTTATAAGTAAATCTCAATACACCTGATGGAAAGTGCATAGCAGAATTATTTCTCTCTGTCTTTCTAAGTTTTACTTCTTTCTAGATATTTTTTAACTTCTATTTCCTGGTAGACTGGGTAGTCAGCTCTTGTTCCCAAAAGCTGTTTCCCCTAGGGCTAAGATTAGAAACTAAATTACCATGATAGTTTTGTGCCCTGCCCCTAGCCAGGTAGAACGTTTTCTTTTGTTTCGTTAATTACCGAAACTCTCTGCTTCAGCCCATAGTCGCCATCTTGGCAACCCTGCATTTCCTTGTTCAAGAGTGTGACAGCTACTATTTGATTTTTAGAGTAGACTTGTTA
>NW_007091480.1:7153-12303 GCF_000164805.1 Carlito syrichta
ATCATATAAAAATTAAAGTTTAGACATATGAAAACATATGAAATTATAGTAAAAGTTTGGTAGTTTAAAGAATAAGTTTTAAACTGAGTTTATAAGGCATTACATTAAATCATAATAGGTTAATAGTATAACTGACAGTTAAGTCATTTAACTAAACTTATAGATTATAGTATAGTGTTAAGTTGATAATATTAATCGTTAAAAATATTGGGAGTCAGTGAACTTGGATTGAACCTAGAGTTAACTCAGAAAAGTTTTTTGTATTAATCAGGGTATAGAACAAAGAGTATAATATGAATGATTCATTGAACATTATGGAAAACACTTTGAACGATTTGTATTGAAATTGTGCACCTGTGACCTTAATGTAAGCACGGCAGGCATCATGGAATTCGAATTGTTTGCTTGGAAATTGCAGATCTCGTGGTGGTCTTGTGATGCATAGTTTGTAAAGCACGGAACTTGTACGCCCCCAGTAAGTGATTATCACACTGCTGGAGGGTATAGAAAATGGTATATAAGTTGGAAGGAGTCTGAATAAAATTTGGCTCCAGTCCTGATCAGACTGTTCCCAGAAGAACTGCCTCCGAGTGGTCTTCTCGCTGTCCAGATTTTCTGGTGCGGGTCCTAACCCACCCTTGGTCAGTGCTGGTCACCGACAATTATCCAAGCTTAAATGGATGTTGGGGTCACGGGGAATCTGGCGGTCTCAGAGAAAGGGCATTGAGTGACAGGATGCTGGTGAAAATGAGGGTTAGTGCTGCTACACTGTGTAGAAGGAACTAGTTGTTTGTAGACGCCAGAGCAATTCTGCCTGATTTTTAATCTTTCTGTGGCCCAAGGGGGGGTGGGGTCACTAGGAGCAGAGGACAACAGCGCCCCCTGCTCTCTCTCTCTTTAGAGTACAATGATTTCAGAACACCTTCAAGATTACGCAGCCCAACAATTTAATCTTGTCCGCCAAAAGCAAAAACTAAACAAAGAACTTCAGTTTTCAAGCTTTGACAAGGTACTTTGGGTATTCAAGTAGTGAGCTTTAAGTAAGTGCTAAATGACCATAATGAATCCTGTTTTTTGGTTTTTTTACCAAGAATTCACAGGAAAAGAAACTTAGACTGAAAAAACTCTGCATAACAATATAGCATTCTACTTCCATCGCCAGCAAGAGCATTTTAGTGGACTGTGCTGCAATTAGAAGTATGTCTCATTTTTATCAAGTGAATTTAAACTGTATTGTGTGTGTGCGAATTGTGTGTCCAAGTGACCTAATACATAGGATCACCCAGAAGGATGAGAAGGCCTGTGTATACCTCATTCCAGCTAAAAGACTTTGAAGGGGGCAGTTAAAGCCCATCCTAAACTATTCTGTTAAATTCTGGACTAGAGTTTATATAGGTATACCTCATAAATATTGCATGTTCAGTTCCAGATCACTGCAATAAAGTGAATATTGCAATACAGCAGGTATGACAAAGCAAGTCACACAAACTTTTTGGTTTCCCAGTGCATATACAAGTTATGTCTACACTATACTGTAGTCTATTAAGTGTTCAATAGCATTATGGCTATTAAAGCAACATACATACCTTAATTTAAAAATACTTGGATTGGCAGTAGTGGAAAACTGCTGGGGGGGTAAGGCAGGATAGTGGGAATCTGCCGGGGGGAAGCAGGGGGCACACCTCATCAACAAGGGTACCTGCATAATGAACATTTGTATACCTAACCCTGGATTGTATCCCACATCTTTAAAATAAAAAAATTAAAAGTAAAAAAAATACTTTATTAGTAAAAAAAAAAAAAAGTGCTAACAATAACCTGAGTCTTCAGCATCTCATAATGTTTTTGCTAGTAGAGGGTCTTACCTAGACATTGATGGCTGTTGACTGATCAGGGTAGTGGTTGCTGAACGTTAGGGTGTTTGTGGCAATGTCTTCCAGTAAGATAACAATGAAGTTTGCCACATTGATTAACCATTCCTTTTATAAAAGATCTCTCTGCAGCATGCAATACTGTTTATAGCATGTTATCCACAGTAGAACTTCTTTCAAAATTGTAGTCAATCCTCTCAAGCCCTGCCACTGCTTTAGAAACTACATTTATGTAAACTTCTGAATCCTTGTTGTCATTTAAACAATGTTCACAGCACCTGTACCCCCTCAAGTCCCATCTTCAGATTCTGCCTCTAATTCTAGTTCTCTTGCTATTTCCACCACATCTGCTGTTACTTCCTCCACTGAAATCTTGAACTTCTCAAAGTCATCCATGAGGGTTGAAATCAACTGTGAGAGTACAGTGAAGGTGGATGGATGTGGAGGGGCGCAGCACTGTGGCGTGCTAGAGGAGAGTGCTGGCAACCAGAGATCCAAGTAATGTAAAGATTTGCAACACACAAAAGAAAAGATTTATTTAAGAAAGGTTCACTTCCCACAGACAGGAAGCGGACCAGCACTCCAAGATGAGTGCAGCCCCATAGCCCGCCCCCCCGCCCAGCCCCAGCTTAAATCCTTTCCCCTAGAGATGTTACCATCAGGTAGGCTGACTTCCTTGTTGACCACCTGAGAATGTCTTGGAGACCCTGAGGGGCATTCTGGTCACTGTGCACTGTTCTGGATCTCATCACCCTCAGGAAGTTACACAATGGACCGATACTGGTCATGCTTGAGAAATTTGGGTTTCTAAAAAGACAAATTACAATAGGCTGGTACCAGTCACGCTTGAGGAGTCTGCGTTTCTGAAAAGACAAAGTCGGCAAAGTTAATCTTTAACTAGAGTATGCATTTCTCCAGGACATAGCTTCTACTCTCTCATCATTGTGTTAGGGTTTAAGATCAAGATAAAAAATGGCTCCCCACTCTTGGTCAGTCCTTTCATCAACTTCTTCCAAACTCTGTTCATGTTAATATTTTGACCTCCTCCCAAGAATCATGAATGTTCTAACGGCATCTAGAATGGAGAACCATTTCTAGAAAGTTTTCTATTTATTTTTCCCAGATCTATCAGAGGAATCACTATTTATGGCAGCTATAGCCTTATGAAATGTATTTCTGAAATGATAAGACTTGAAAGTCAAAATTTCTCTTGGTCCATGAACTGCAGAATGGGTATTGTGTTAGTAGGCACAAAAACAATATTCATCTCCCTGTACATTTCCATCAGAATGAGTGGGTGACTAAGTGCATTGTCAATGAGCCATAATATTTTGAAAGAAATTTTTTTCTCAACAGTGGGCTTAAAATATTCAGCAAACCATGCTGCAAACAGAGTACTGTCATATAAAGAAAACAGGCAGAGTAGATTTAGCATAATTCTTAAGAGTCCTAGGAATTTTGGAATGATAAATGAACATGGGCTTTAACTTAGAAAGTCACCAACTGCATTAGCCTCTAACAAGAGAGACAGTCTGTCCTTCGAAGCTTTGAAACCAGGTTTTGAGTTCTCCTCTCTAGCTATGAAAGTCCTAGACGGCATCTTATTTCAATCTGTATACGGCTATTTTGTCTACATTAAACATCTGTTGATGGCAAAGGAAAAAAGAAACTGCTGATTATTAGTGACTTCTGGGTTTTGGAATTCTGTGCTGGGCATAGGATATTGAAGTTGAGCTTTAGCAGATGCCCCACTTTAAGAGTCTAGAACTGGGCTCGGTGGCTCAGCCTGTAATCCCAGTACTTTGGGAGGCTGAGGTGAGTGGATTGCCTGAGCCTATGGGTTAGAGACCCACCTGGGCAACTTGGCGAGACCTCATCTCTACAATAAATCAAAAATTAGCCGGGCATGGTAGTGTGCACCTGTAGTTCCAGCTACTTTGAAGACTGAGGCGGAAGGATCGCCAGAGTCCAGTAGGTTGAGACTGCAGTGGCTGGAAGCAGCCACTGCACTCCAGTCTGGGTGACAGAGTGAGACTCCAACTCAAAAAAAAAAAAAAAAAAAGAGTCTAGAACCATACTGACCCAGATAACTTTCTCTGATGATGGAAAAGTCCTTTATTTGCACTATCCAATACAGTAGTGTGTTAGTGTAAGATATATATTTAGTCTTCAACCCCATTTTCTGGCATACAATTCCTAAAACCCTTAAAAACTTGCAAGTGATGTCTTTTTGTATGCTAATGAATGACTGAAAGCTGAACCCCTAGGGTAGCTTGACCCAGGGACTGGTCACTGGAAAATTAAAGCATGATTAGAGAGTTGGAACTTTCAGTCCCATCTCCAACCTCTAAGGAGGTGAGAGGGGCTTAAGGTGAAGTTAATAGTGATTTAATCAATAAAATCTGTGAAATGAAGCCTCCATAAAAACCCAAAAGAACAGAGTTCAGAGAACTTCCAGATAGCTGAGCATGTGGAGGTTCCTCGGGAGTGGTGTGCCCAAAGAGGACATGGAAGCTCCGCACCCCTCCCCTCACACTTCACCTTGTACAACTTTTCATCTGTATACTTTGTAGTATCTTTGAAATAAACTAGCAAATATAAGTGCTTCCCTGAATTCCGTGAGCAACTCTAACAAATTAACCCAAAGAGGGGGTTGAGGGAACCCCAACTTGAAGCCGGTCGTTAGAAGTTCTGGAAGCCTAGACTTGTGACTGGTGGATAGAGGGACCAGTCTTGTGGGAATGAGACCTCATCATGTGGTTTCTGAGTCTGTCTCCAGGTAGACAGTGGCAGAATTGAATTGAAGAACACCTACCTAGTGTCCACTGCAGAATCAATTGCTTGCTTGGTGTGTTGAGGAAAAGTCTCCATACATTTGGTCTCATAAGTCTTCTGTATTGGTTAGTGGTGTTTGTGTGAGTGCAAAAGAAAACAGTTTGAGTTCAAGTGTGTTTCCTCCCAGGAGTAACCACAAGCCGTGGGTAGATATTGAGCACTTCAAATGTGACTAGTGGCCGGGCTCGGTGGCTCAGCCTGTAATCCCAGCACTTTGAGAGGCCGAGGTGAGTGGATTGCCTGAGCCTGCAGGTTCGAGATCCGCCTGGGCAACTTGATGAGACCTCATCTCTACAACAAATCACGCACCTGTAGTTCCAGCTACTTGAAAGGCTGAGGCGGAAGGATCGCCGGAGCCCAGCAGGTCGAGGCTGCGGTGGCCGGAAGCGGCCACTGCACTCCAGTCTGGGGCAACAGAGTGAGACTCCAACTCAAAATAAAACA
>NW_007091480.1:12443-64373 GCF_000164805.1 Carlito syrichta
CCTGGTTTGAGATCAGGTACCCTTTTTGATATTGTGTCTCCCCCCACCCCACCCCCACCCCACCCTCAGTAGTATCCCACTACTGCCAATCCCTTTCTTATAGTATTATGATAAATGTTCAGAGTCTGCTTATGAGTGAGAACATGCAGTACATTGTTCTTAGCTTCTATGATAGATCACTGAGTATTGTACACTCTAAATCCATCCAAGTTGCTGCGAAGTCCATATGTTTGTCCTTCTTTATGGCTGTGTAACAGTCTGTCGTGTATATGTACCACATTTTTTTTTATCCAGTCCAATTTCGATGGGCAGCACTGTTTTGCTATTATGAATAGTGCTGCAATAAACATGCATGTGCAGGTAACTTTTTTGTAAAACGATTTGAGTTCATCTGGGTATATTCCCAGCAGGAGAATTGCTAGGTCCTATGGAAGGTCCATTTCTAGTTATTTTAGAAATTGCCACACTGTTTTCCATAAAGGTTGCACTAGTTTGCATTCCTACCAGCAGTGTAGAAGCATTCCCTTTTCTCTGTATCCTTGCCAGCATCTGTTGTTGTTTGTTGTATTAATGATGGCCATTCTTACTGAGCTTAGGTGGTATCTCAATGTGGCTTTGATTTGCGTTTCTCTGATGATTAGTGAGGCTGAGCACTTTTTCATGTGTCTGTTGGCTGCCCATATATCTTCTTTTGAGAAATGTCTATTCATGTCTTTTGCCCACTTCTTTTTTTTTCTTTTTCTTTTTTTTTTCAGTTGGAGTCTCACTCTGTGGCCCAGACTGGAGTGCAGTGGCTGCTCCCGGCCACTGCAGCCTCGACCTGCTGGGCTCCGATGATCCTTCCGCCTCAGCCTTCCAAGGAGCTGGAATTACAGGCGCACGCTACCACGCCCGGCTAGGTTTTTGATTTATTGTAGAGATGAGGTCTCACCAAGTTGCCCAGGCGGGTCTCCAACCCGCGGGCTCAGGCAATCCACTCACCTCCGCCTCCCAAAGCACTGGGATTACAGGCTGAGCCACCGATCCCGGCTTTTGCCCACTTCTTAACGGAAACCAGAAAAAATCAATTTCAAATTCCAAAATTGTGTGACCTCACTTCTGAGTCCAATACCCTAAAATGGAAATAACAAGATCTACTTCACAGAGATAATGGATATAAAGTGTCCAAGAGAAGGCCCAGCACCTAGTAGGTGCTTTTTATTTATCACCATTGTGATTCCTTGGCTAATGCCTCAAATTGCTTCAGGACTATAAACTCCATGAGGGCAGGATTTCTATCTTAGTCACATATGCGTCCCTAGCAATTAGCACAGTATACATAGCTGCTCAATAAATATGTCTCGAGAGGACTTAAAGGATGGCAAGCAGACCTGAAGCAAAGTCAACAGGAGTGACTGGCAGCCTTTCTTGCCATTGTCCCCCAAAGTGCATTTATCCTGAATTACACTTGGGGGAACAACAGTATCTGCCTGTGCTGAAAGATATTACAAGAAACCGTACTATAAAATATGTGTTAGTGTTGGTATGAGGATGCAGCTGAAGATATTTGCTTATTATGTTAAACAGTAATTTTCTGAGGCTATTTGAAACAATTTTCTACTTTAATTTAGAGTAGAATATAACTACTTGGGTACTATTGGGATAGTTACATTTAGTTTTACACCATGACACTCTCAACTATGCAAAAATAAAGTTTTCATATTCAGTTGGCTACCACAGTACGTCTGAAAAGACATAGAATAAATTTAATTTTAAACAGTATGTTATTTTTCCAGACAATATACTAACAGATCTGTGTCCAAAATAAATGCACTACAGAATATCAGATTGTGGCCCGGGATGGTGGCTCACACCTGCAATCACAGGCTGAGGTGGAAGGATAACAAGGCCAGGAGTTTGAAAGCAGCCTTGGCGACATAGTGAGACTCCATCTCTAAAAAAACAACAAATACAAAATTTAGTCAGGCATGGTGGTGTACATCTGTTGTACCAGCTACTCAGGAGGCTAAGGCAGGAAGATCCCTTGAACCCAGGAAGTTGAAGTTGCAGTGAGCCATGATTGTGTGATTATGCCACTGCGCTCTAGACTAGGCAACAGAACAAGACATTATCTAAAAAAATCAATCAATCCATAAAATTAAAAAACCAGAATATCAGTTCGTTAATCTATAAAAATACACTATCTACTCTGGATTTTGAACTTTGACACTCTGCAGTATATTTATTGTACTTTTTTTCAGACAATTAGATCTACAGTTTAACATTTAGAGGGGCTTTACTTGCAAAGATGTCTGGAGGTTGAGCATATTATTAAAAAATGTAACTTATTCTATAATAATAAACTTAGGGAATGTTTTCAGACTTTGAACCTCCCGTGGAAAGCTTAGAATCAAATTGGAGGCCCAGCAATGGTAAGGAATTGTTTTGTTGCAACAAACATAACCAGCTCAAGTGAACTCAGTCAAGATGGAAGGTCTGGGAGAAACAGCATCACACAACACAGAACCTGTCTCTCTCTCTCTCGGGAGAAAAAGCATGACATTCTGTCCAGTCAATGCTTTGTCTACCCTATTCCCTCAAGTACTGGTCCAATCTGCAGTGGCAGCAAAACTGTCCTCACCACAGTAGAAACGTGCCAAACTTCAGGGGAAAGGGAAGACATGACCAAGACTGGTTTATTCCCAACATTCTTGATACTTTAGGAGTCCTTGTAAGCTATCTAAAATATTTTCTGGAAAAAGCTGGGGGAAAGGGAGGTGGTGGGAGGGGCTAGGGATGTTGGGAGCAAGGATATAATTATCATTTATTTAGCAAACATTTCTTGAATACCTACAATACAAAACCATATGACGTACTTCCAGGAACCCTGATGAAGATTTAGCACCAATGCCAACTTTGGAGAAAGTTGCCAACACCTGCTCTTTAGCTTTTAGACTTTCACACCAGTGTTCAGAGGGAGGACCCAGACACACCAAGAGCATCTATCAGCACTGAAAGAAGAACTCACATATTTATGGAACTGTCTGACAGTGGACTTGCTCATTTGGAAATATTTTTTTCATTAATTTTTTAAAATTTTTATTGTTTAAAGATGTGGAGTACAATTCAGGATTAGGTATACAAATGTTCATTATTCAGGTACCCTTGCTGATGAGGTGTGCCCCCTCCCCTGGCAGTTTCCCACTACTGCCAATCCCTTTCTTATAGTACTATGATAATTATTCAAGGTCCACTTATGAGTGAGAACATATGGTACTCTGTTCTCTGTTTCTGTGATAGATCACTGAGTGTGATAGACTCTAAATCCATCCAAGCTGCTGCAAAGTCCATATTGTTTGTCCTTCTTTATAGTGGCATAATAGTCCATTGTGTATATGTACCACTTTTTTTTTATCCCGTCCAGCTTCAATGGGCAGCATGGTTGGTTCCATATTTTTGCTATTACGAATAGTGCTGCAATAAACATATATGTACAGGTATCTTTTTGGTAGAAAGATTTCAGTTCCTCCGGGTATATACCCAGTAGGGGGATTGCTAGGTCATATGGGAGGTCAATTTCTAGTTCTTTCAGAAATCACCACAGGGTTTTTCAAAGAGGTTGCACTAGTTTACATTCCCACCAACAGTGTAGAAGCATCCCTTTTTCTCTACTTCCTAGCCAGCATCTGTTGTTGTTTTATTAATGATGGCCAGTCTTACTGGGATTAGGTGGTATCTCAATGTGGTTTTGATTTGCATTTCTCCAATGATTAGCGAAGCTGAGCACCTTTTCATGTGTCTGTTGGCAGCCCATATCTCTTCTTTTGAGAAGTGTCTATTCATGTCTTTTGCTCACTTTGTAATGAGCCGTTTGTTTTTTTCCTTTTAGCACATTTGAGTTCCTTGTAGATCCTGAATGTCAGGCCTTTGTCAGATATACAGTTGGCAAATACTTTTTCCCATTCTGTGAGCCATCTCCCCACTCTCTTGATGGTTTCTTTTGCTTTCAGAAGCTTTTCAATTTGATGAGGTCCCACTTGTCTATCTTATCTCTAATGGCATGGGTACTTGGGGTTTTGATCAAGAATTGGTTGCCAGTTCCAATTTCCATAAAGGTGTCTCCTGCATTTTCTAAGGTTCTTATAGTTTGAGGTTTTACGTTTAGGTCTTTGTTCCCTTTAGAGTTGATTTTTGGGTTATGGAAGGTAGGTAGGAATCTTGTTTTAATCTTCTGTATGTGGTCAGTCAGTTTTCCCAGCACCATTTACTGAATAGGTTCTCCTTTCCCCAGTGGTTATTATTGGAGGCTTTGTCAAAAATGAGTTGGTTGGCCGGGCACGGTGGCTCTAGCACATTGGGAAGCCAAGTTGAGGGAATTACCTGAGCCAATGGGTTCGAGAATAGCCTGGACAATTTGGTAAGACCTCATCTCTACAATAAATCAAAAAATTAGCTGGGCATGGTAGCCCGTTCCTGTAGTTCCATCTACTTGGAAGGCTGAGGCAGAAGGATCACCTGAGCCCAGCAGGTCGACACTGAGGTGGCCATGAGCATGCCACGGCACTACAGCCTGGGTGACAGAGTGAGACTGCAACTCAAAAAAAAAAAAAAAAAGATAAGTTGGCTGAGAAATTGAGATTTTGCTTCCAGAATCTCTGTCCTGTTCTGTTGGTCCATATGCCTGTTCTTGTACCAATACCAGGTTATTTTGATTATTATAGCCTTATAGTAAAGTTTTGAGTCTAGAAGTGTGATACCTCCTGCTTTGTTTCTTTTGCTAAGAATTGTTTTGGCTATTCGTGGTCATTTATGTTTCCATATGAATTTCTGTATTGTCATTTTCAGGTCTGAGAAGAATGATATTGGTAACTTAATGGGTATTGCATTGAATCTGTAGATTGCCTTTGGTAGGATGGACATATTAACAATGTCAATTCTTCCTATCCATGAGCATGAAATATTTTTCCATTTGTTTGTCTTCTCGGATTTCTTTGAGCAGTGTTTTGTAGTTTTTATTGCAAAGGCCTTTCACTTCTCTGGTTAGAAAGATACTGTGGTATTTCTCTTTTTTGTGTGGCTATTGTGAATGGGATTGTGCCTTTTATTTCTTTCTCTACCTACTTGTTGTTGGTGTATAAGAATGTGACAGTCTTTTGCATATTTATTTTGGACCCCCAAGACTTTGCCAAAGTCCTTTATTAGTACAAGGAGATTTTTGACATATTCTCTTGTATTTTCAAGGTATAGGATCGTATCATCAGCAAAGAGGGATAACTTGACTTTCTCTTTTCCTATTTGGATACCCCTGATTTCCTTCTCTTGTCTAATTGCTCTAGCTATGACTTCCAACACAATGTTGAATAAGAGGGGTTAGAGTGGGCAGCCTTGTCTTGGTCCAGTTTTCAGGGGAAATGTTTCCAGTTTCTGTCTGTTTAGCAATATGCTGGCTGTGGGTTTATCATAGATGGCACTTACTATTTTTAGATATGTTCCTTCTATACCTAAGTTTTTGAGGATTTTTACCAAGAAATGTTGCTGGATTTTATCAAAAGCTTTTCCTGCATCTAATGATATAAACATGCGGTTCTTGTTTCCACATCTGTTGATGTACTTAATTACATTTAAGGTCTTGTGGATGTTGAACTGGTGATAAAGCCTTGCATCCTGGAGATGAAGCCTGCTTGGCCATGGTGGATGATTTTTGAGATGTGTTGTTGGATCCAGTTTGCAAGAGTCTTGTGGGGAATTTTTACATCTATGTTCATCAGGAATATTGGCCTGTGGTTCTCTTTTTTTGTTGGATCTTTACTCACTTTGGGTATCAGTGTGATATTAGCTTTGATGAGCAAAATGATTTGGGGAGAATTCCAGAATTCCATCTTTCTCAATTGCCTGGAATACTTTCAATGGGATTGGTATAAGCTCCTCCTTGGACATTGTGTAGAATTTTGCAGGAAAGCTGTCCAGTCCATGGCTTTTCTTTTTCAGGTAGTTTTCTTATGACAGAGTCACTTTCCTGGGTTGTTATTGGTCTATTTAGTGTTTCAGTGTCTTCTTGTTTCAACCTTGGGAGGTTGTGTAATGTTAGAAAGTCCCTCATTTCATTTAGGTTGTCAAGTTTGTTTCCATACAGGTGTGCATAGTAATCTCTGATAATCTTTTGTATTTCTCCGGGGTCTGTTGTGACTGGATCATTTGTATTTCTGATTGTGTTTATTTGGGCTTTTTCTTGGTCATTCTGGCAAGGGGATCCATCAATCTTGTTAATTCTTTTGAAGAACAAACTTTTTGTTTTGTTGATTTTTTCTATAATGTTTTTCCCTTTTTTGTCCCATATTTGGGCTTTTAGTTTGGTGATCTGGATTCTTCCGCTAAGTTAGGGCTTTGTTGGTTTTGTCTTTCCACCTCCCTTGGGTGATTTGTTAGGCTGTTAACTTGAGATCTTTCCATTTTCTTGACGTGTGTTTGTAGAGATATAAATTCCCCTTAGAACTGTTTACATGGCATCCCAGAGGTTTTGGTGAGATGTTTCTTCATTTTCATTTGTTTTCAGGAATCTTTTAATTTCTGCTTTGATTTCAGGGTTGACCCAGTAGTCATTCAGCGTTAAGCTGTTTAGTGTCCATGTCTTTGTGGGTTTTGGGGAAATTTTGTTGGTGTTGATATTTATTTTTAATTTTTTAAATTTTTTTGAGTTGGAGTCTCACTCCATTCCCCCAGGCTGGAGTGCAATGACAAGCTCATGGCCACCCCAGCGTTGACCCACTGGACTCCAGTGATCCTTCCACCTCAGTCTTCCAAGTAGCTATAACTACAGGTGCTCACTAACATGCCCAGATGATTTTTTATTTATTGTAGAGTCAATGTCTTGCCAAGTTGTCTGGGCTGGTCTCAAACCTGTGGGCTCAGGCAATCCACTCTCCTTGGCCTCCCAAAATACTAGGATTACAGACTGAGCCACCAAACCCAGCTGATATTTAGTTTTATTCTATTGTGGTCTGAGAAAGTGCATAGCAAAATTTCAACCTTATTGAATTTGTTAGTGCTTGAGTTATGGCCAAGGATGTGATCAATCTTGGAGTAGGTTCCATGTGGTGGTGAGTCAAATGTATATTCTGTGGTGGTTGGGTGGAATATTCTGTAGGTATCTATTAAGTTCATTTGGTTGAGCATCAAGTTAAGGTACCAGATCTCTTTGTTGATTTTTTGCCTCAATGATCTATCTAGGGTTGTTAGTGG
This sequence comes from Carlito syrichta, assembly GCF_000164805.1. Taxonomy (NCBI): domain Eukaryota; kingdom Metazoa; phylum Chordata; class Mammalia; order Primates; family Tarsiidae; genus Carlito; species Carlito syrichta. Next base: position 19,662 of record NW_007091480.1, read on the forward strand.
GGAATTTAAGTTCCCAGCTATAATTGTTTTAGAGTCAATATCTTTTTTTAGTTTACTCAGTAGTTGCTTTATAAAGCTCATGCTCCTATGTTGGGTGCATATATGTTTAGGATGGATATTTCTTGTTGATTCAGTGATGCAGCAAATAATTGGGTCATGGTTATTTATCCAGTTTGCCATTCTGTGTCTTTTCAGTGGTGCATTTAGTCCATTCACATTCAGACTGATTCTTGAAAGGTGATCTTTTATTCCCATTACAAGGTTCTCATAAAGTTTTTTTCTTTGTTTTATTTTAGCTTTGGGGTTGATGTATGTGTGTGTTTTCAAGTTTGCTGTTGTAATGTATTCTCTGTTGATTCTGTGTTCTGCTGTTCTCTTGGGAAGTGTGTGGTGATTCTTTCTTCTTCTTCTTCTTCTTCTTCTTCTTCTTCTTCTTCTTCTTCTTCCTTCTGTGTGCAATACCTTTTAAAGCATCTCCTGTAGAGCTGGTCTGGAAGCTGCATAATTTCTTAGGGATTGGATGTCTGAGAAGGATTTTACTTCTCCATCACTGATGAAGCTGAAGCTTGACTGGGTAGGAAATTCTTGGTTGGAATTATTTATCTTTGAGAACTTTGAATACTGGACTCCATTCCCTTCTAGCTTGTAGTGTTTCTGCAGATATGTCTGCTGCTATTCTGATTGGTTTTCCCTGGTAGGTAGTCTGACCTTTCTTTCTTGCTGCCTTTAGGATTTTTTCTTTTGTGCCTATATTGTGTAGGCAAATGACTATATGTCTAGAGGTTGGTCTTCTCATTTGAAGTCTTGTGGAGGTTCTCTATATCTTTTGTGTTTGACTGGTCACATCTCTGGTGAGATGGGAAATGTTTTCTTGGATAACCTCCTGGAGTACTTGCTCCAAGGTGTTCTCCATTTCCCTTTCTTCTTCTGGGAGACCAAGCAATTGTAGGTTTGGCTTCTTGATATAAGTTCACATCTCTTGTAGATTTTGTTCTTTCTGGGTTTTCTTTCTATGTTTTTTACAGATTGGGTTAATTCCATGCTCTGATCTTCAAGTTCTGAGATTCTTTCTTCCGCTTGATTAATTCTGCTTATGATGCTTGTCATCTTGTTGTTTACTTCCTGGATGAAATTTTTTATGACCAAAATCTTTGTTACAAGTTCTTTCAGTGTTGCATCGTGTCTTTCTTGAGTCTTATACACTCTTTCCATCTATTCTCTAATCTCCATCGTTTTCTGGGGTCAGTCATTGGTGATGCCCAGTGTTTGGGCTCTGAGGTCTGATTTTTCAGATGTTTTCTCTATGGTCTTCCATTGGTTTTTCCTCATTTGTAACAGATCTCTCTCTTTTCTCTTTAGTTCTGTTATTCAGTGGCAGTGGGAGAGGCTTTCACTTCTGATGTTTGCTCAGCCCTCTGTTCTTCCCTGATCAGGGCTCTGGATTTGTTCTGTTTTAAAACAGGACTATAGGTGGAAAGCTTTGCTGTCTCTTGTAGTTTTGAGAGTTGAATAAGGTGAAGAGTGGGGAGCTAGGATTCAGAAACTACTTACAAATCACAATGTTCATTGATTGTGGTATAGGTTCCCTGAGACCCACTCCCCAACATCACTGTATATGACGATCCAATGGGTACATGTGTATACCCCCTGAGCCCAAGAAACAGTAGCAGTAATGAGGAGAACAGAGAAGAGTAGAGTGAAATAAGATGGCCAAAAATGTTTTTAATCAAAAATAAAAAATGACAAAAACACAGAACAATAAAAGTAGAAACCAAAACAAAAAACAATAGTGCACACACACACATGCATAGACAGACACATGCATAGACACACACACCAAAGCAAACTGGAATAACAACAAGCAAAATAAAATAAACAGCAACAAAAAAAACACCCAGATGTCTAAATGTTCAGTGCTGTGGCTATGCCTACTATGTTGCTGTGGCTTAGTCATAATCCTTTGTATTAGGCATGTTACAGCTGTCAAGAGAAACCTGAGACTGACAAGTCTGAAGAGAATAATTCCAGACCACACAGCTAGAGGATAAAGCAGTTACTCAAGCCCAGACCCGGATCCCAAGACCAATCATTTTCTCTTTACGTTATCTTTTCCCTGCTTGCTTTATGTTAGAAGCTGCTGAGCTTCTGTCTGATGTTGGGGTTTGGCAAAACTGTCATTACTGCTTCTATATCCTACAATATCTCTTCATGCAGTGTTTTCTGAGAATGGGAAGATGGATTCATTTTGCCTCTCAGAAATTTTTTTATATCAGCTTCTATACGAATTTCATTCCATGTTCAAGTCACAGCAAACATGGTCAACTTCTGTTGGGTTTGCCTCTGTTCCAAAGTCTTCTATTTCACTATTTTGCTAATACATGTCAACTCCTGTATGTATATAAATTTAAATAAATGTTGTTGCAGAGAAGTCTGGAAGGCAAATAAACAGAAATGAAACTCCAAAAATGTAAAATATACTCTGGAAAGTAGAAATACAGAGCAAACCCTGTTCTTACATTTCTCTTTAAAGTGTAATCCTTTTCTCTTGAAAACATTACAGGGGCCTAGCATGTGGTCAGCATTAAATCTGTCTCTGACCAGCTCTGCAAGAAACACTTAAGAAAGTATTAAACATAGAAGAAAGAAAAAAAGAATGGGCCAGGTTCGATGGCTCAGCCTGTATTTCCAGCACTTTGGGAGGCGAGACAAATGAATTGCCTGGGCCTGCAGGTTTGAGACCAGACCGGGCAACTTGATAAGACCTCATCTCTACAATAAATAGATAAATAAAAATTAGCCAGGTGTGGTAGGGCATGCCTGTAGTTCTGGTTACTTGGAAGACTGATGCAGAAAAATCACTGGAGTCAAGCAGGTCGAGCCCAGCAGGTGGACACTGGGGTGGCCAGGAGTGTGCCACTGCACCTCAGCCTGGGTGACAAAGTGAGACTCTAACTCAAAAAAAAAGAACAACAATGCCCTTCCCAAGAATGCAGGGAAAAGATTGAAAACACACATAAATCAACCCAAAATTCAAAAGAAAGACAACAAACAAACAGCAGCAACAACAACAAACTCCATAAGAATCTCATGACAGGGATAAACTCTCACATCTCAATAATTAGCCTGAATGTGAATGGACTAAATGCACCATTGAAAAGACATAGAATAGCAAATTGGATAAAATATCATGATGCAACAATATGTCAAGAGACTCATCTCACCAGAAAGGACACTAATAGACTCAAAGTAAGAGGGTGGGGAAAAAATTTCAGGCAAACAGAACACAAAAGAAAGCAGGAGTCACAATCTTACCATCAGACAAAATAGCCTTTAAGCTATCAAAAATTTTAAAAGATACGAAAGGTCACTACATAATGATAAAAGGTTCAATCCATCACAAGAAATATTCATCCTAAACATATATGCACTCAATATAGGAGCACCAGCTTTCATAAAGCAACTTCGAAGTAAACGAAAAAAAGATATTGACTCTAACACTGTTATAGCTGGGGACTTATACCCTACTCACAACCCTAGACAGATTATCAAGACAAAAAATCAACAAAGATATCCAGAACCTCAATGTGACGCTTAACCAAATGGACCTAATTGATATCCACAGAACACCGCACCCAAAAACCACAGATTATACTGTCTACTCAGCAACACATGGACCGTACTCAAGTTCAACCATATCCTCAGCCATAAATCAAGCATAAACAAATTTCATAAGATCGAAATACTGTCATGCACCTTCTCAGATCACAGTGGAATAAAAATAAATATCAACACTAACAAAGTTCCCCCAAATCCCACAAAGACATGGACATTAAAGAGCAAGATACTAAACAACTCCTGGGTCAACACAGAAACCAAAACAAAAATTAAAAGATTCCTGGAAACAAATGAAAATGAAGAAACATCTTACCAAAATTTCTGAGATGCCATGAATACAGTACTAAAAGGGGAATTCATATCTCTATGAACACACATGAAGAAAATGGAAAGATCATAAGTTAACCTAATAAATCACCTAACGAAGCTGGAAAAGCAAAACCCTAACTTCAGTAGAAGATTCCCGATCACCAAAATAAAAGCCCAAATTCAGCTGGGCTGGGTGGCTCAGCCTGTAATCCTGCACTTTGGGAGGCTGAGGTGAGTGGATTGCCTGAGCCCGCGGGTTCAAGACCCGCCTGGGCAACTTTGCGAGACCTCATCTCTACAATAAATCAAAAAACTCAGCCGGGCATGGTAGCGCACACCTGTAGTTCCAGCTACTCGGAAGGCTGAGGCGGAAGGATCACCAGAGCCCAGCAGGTTGAGGCTGCGGTGGCCGAGAGCAGCCACTGCACTCCAGTAGGTGACAGAGTGAGATTCCAACTCAAAAAAAAAAAAGCCCAAATTTGGGACATAGAAACAAAAATATAATACAAAAAAAATCAACAAAACAAAAAGCTGGTTCAATGAAAGGATAAACAAGATTGATGGACCCCTAGCTAGACTGGCCCAGGAAAAGAGAGAAAAAGCCCAAATAAACACAATCAGAAATGTAAAACATCAAGTCTCAACTGACCCCTAAGAAATACAAAAGATTATCAGAGATTACTGTGTACACTTGTATGGAAACAAACTTGAAAACCTAAAGGACATCACAAAATTTCTCCAGGTTGAAACAAGAAGAAATTGAGACCCTAAATAGACCAATAATAATCCAGGAAATTGACTTTGTCATAAGAAAAGTACCTACAAGCCGGGCTCGGTGGCTCAGCCTGTAATCCCGCGCCTTTGGGAGGCTGAGGTGAGTGGATTGCCAGAGCCCGTGGGTTCGAGACCCGCCTAGGCAGCGAGAGCTCATCTCTACAATAAATAAATAAATAAATCAACCGGGCGTGGTAGCTCATGCCTGTAATTCCGGCTACTTGGAAGGCTGAGACGGAAGGATCACCGGAGCCCTGCAGGTCGAGGCCGTGGTGGCCAGGAGCAGCCACTGCACTCCAGTCTGGGCGACAGAGTGAAACTCCAAATCAAAAAAAAAAAAAAAAGAAAAGAAAACTACCTACAAAAAAAAAAGCCTGGACCAAATGGTTTTCCAGCAGAATTCTACAAAACATACAAGGAGAAGCTGATACCAATCCTATTGAAAGTATTCCAGGCAATTGAGAAAGGTGGAACTCTCTCCAAATCATTTTGTGAAGCAAACATCATCTTTACCCAAACCTGGGAAAGATCTAACAAAGAAAGAGAACTACAAGCCAATATCCTTAATGAACATAGATGCTAAAATTCTCAACAAGATTCTAGCAAATCAGATCCAACAACACATCACAAAAATTATCCACCATGACCAACCAAGTAGGTTTCAGCCCCAGGATACAGAGCTGTTTCAACATCTGCAAGATCACGAAGTAATTAAATACATCAATAGACGTAAAGACAAAAAGCACATGATTATATCATTAGACACAGAAAAAGTTTTTGATAAAATCTAGCACCCCTTCTTGATAAAAACCCTCGAACATCTAGGCATAGATGAAACATACCTCAAAATATTAAGAGTCATCTACAAGAAGCCCACAGCCAACATACTGCTAAACAGACAGAAATTGGAACAATTTCCCCTGAAAACTGGAACAAGACAAAGATGCCCACTCTCACCCCTCCTGTTCAATATAGTTTTGGAAGGCCTAGCTAGAGCAATCAGACAAGGGAAGGAAATCAGGATTATCCAAATAGGAGAAGAGGAAGTCAAATTATCCCTCTTTGCAAACGACATGATTCTATACCTCAAAAACCCAAGAGAGTGTGTAAAAACCTCCTTGTACTAATAAAAGACTTGGCAAAGTCTCAGGGTAAAAAAAAATAAATGCGCAAAACACAGTTGCATTCCTATACACCTAAACAAACAGAAACCCAAATACAAAGAACAATTCCATTTACAATAGCCACAAAACAAATGAAATACCTTGGCATCTTCCTAACCAGAGATGTGAATGACCTTTACAATGAAAGCTACAAAACACTGCTCAAAGAAATCAAAGATGACACAAGCAAATGGAAAAATATTCCAGGCTCACGGATTGGAAGAATCAGTATTGTTAAGATGGCCATTCTACCTAAGACAATCTACAGATTTAACGCAATACCCATTAAATTGCCAGCAGCATTCTTCTCAGATCTGGAAACAATAATACAGGAATTCATATGGTAACATAAATAACCACGAATAGCCAAAACAATCCTCACCAAAAAAAAAAAAAGTGGGAGGTATCACACTCCCAGACTTTAAACTTTATTATAAAGCTTCAAGGATCAAAACAGTCTCATATTGGTACAAGAACAGGCATATAGACCAATGGAACAGGATAGAGATTCCAGAAGCAAAACACCAATTTCTCAACCAACTCATCTTCTACAAAGCCTCCATCATCAACCACTAGGGAGAGGAGAACCTATTCAGTAAATGGTGCTGGGAAAACTGTCTGATCACATGCAGAAGATTAAAACAAGACCCCTATCTATCCCCATACACAAAAATCAACTCTATATGGATCAAAGACTTAAATGTAAAACCTCAAACTATAAGAGGAGACATAATAACTATAATACAGGAGACATCCTTATGGAAATTGGAGCTGGCAACCAATTCCTGATCAAAACTCTAAGTGCCCATGCCATAAGAGATAAGATAGACAAGTGGGACCTCATCAAACTAACAAGCTTCTGCAAAGCCAAAGAAACCATCAAGAGAGTGAGGATACAGCCCACAGACTGGGATAAAATATTTGCCAACTGTATGTCTGACAAAGCCCTAACATCTAGCATCTACAAGGAAAAAACAAAAACAAAAGAAAAGAAAAAAACAAACAGCCCCATTACAAAGTGGGCAAAAGATATGAATAGACATTTCTCAAAAGAAGACATACGAGCAGCCAACCTGTGCGTGAAAAAAATGCTCAACCTCACTAGTCATCAAAGAAATGCAAATTAAAACCACACTGAGAAACCACCTAACTCCAGTCAGGATGGCCCTCATCAATAACTCAAAAACAACAGATCCTAGAGAGGATGCAGTGAAAAGGGAACACTTCTACACTGTTGATGGGAGTGTAAACTACTACAACCTCTGTGGAAAACAGTTTGACAATTCCTAAAAGATCTAAAAATTGATCTCTCATACAACCCCACAATCCTCCTAATGAGAATATACCCAGAGGAACTCAAATCACTCTATGAAAAGATTCCTACACATGCATGTTTATTGCAGCATTATTCACAATAGCAAAAACATGGAACCGACCGTGCTGCCTGTCAAAAGAGGACTGGAGTAAAAAAAATGTGGTACATATACAGGATGAAATATTACACAGCTATAAAGCAGGACAAAATTATGAACTTCGAAGCAACTTGGATGGACTTAGATAATACTGAGTGATCTATCACAGAAACAAAGAACTGAGTATCACATGTTCTCACTCATAAGCGGACCTTGAACAATTTGTGCAGAAGCCCAAAAAGTAAAAATAAAAATAACTGGAAAGAGAAGATCTACAGGGATGGGTGCCGTGGATCCCTTCATAGACACCCCTGAGCACGATTTTAGCAGAAAAAAACCACCACCAAGGCTTGCTGTGCTACATCATAAAGGAGAAAGGGATAGAAGGAGGAGAGGGCGGAGACATATTCGGAGAGAACTACTGAGGAAAAATAACACAGAATTTGGAGACGGTGATGGGACAAGGTCATAGGGACTGAGTGACGCAGGGAAGCAGAGGTGGTGAGGTAGCAGGAAGCACCCAGCAAAGGAACTGAGTGTCCTTGTCTACCTTAGAGCCCTCAGCACATGGCTGTGTCAGAACAGATTCACCAGCAACTGTGCATTTAGCATGAACTACATGCTTTGCTGTTCTTAGTATGTTATTTTGTCTTCACAGTAACCCTGAGGATGACTAAGCTGAAGAAACTGTGAAGAAGTTACGTTTATTTGGATATCTCAGAGATATTGAGCATCGAGTGGTAGAACAGGAGTCCAGGGGATGCAGTGAGGTTTATAACAGCCACTCACAATCATTGAGCCAGGGAGTTTATTGGTGTTTCTCTTTTTTTTTTTTTTTTGAGTTGGAGTCTCACTCTGTCGCCCACACTGGAGTGCAGTGGCCACTCCCGGCCACCACAGCCTCGACCTGCTGGGCTCCGGCGATCCTTCCGCCTCAGCCTTCCAAGTAGCCGGAATTACAGGCGCGCGCTACCACGCCCGGCTGATTTTTTTTTTTTTTTGATTTATTGTAGAGATGAGGTCTCGCTGCCCAGGCAGTTCTCTAACCCACGGGCTCAGGCAATCCATTCACCTCAGCCTCCCAAAGGCATGGGATTACAGGCTGAGCCACCAAGCCCGGCTTTCTTTTCTTTTTTTGAGTTGGAGTCTCACTTTGTCACCCAGGCTGGAGTACAGTGGCACGCTCACGGCCATGGCAGCCAACCTGCTGGTCTCAGGTGATCCTTCTGCCTCAGTCTTCCAAACAGCTGGGTTATGGAGCTGTCCCTGGAAAACCACACTGGGATGGGAGAAGATAATGTCCCAGAGAAGGGAGTATGACCCTCAATAGCAGAATTTGAAAGAGAAGCACTGATTATCTGTGGTGCCACTGGAGAAACTGGACAATGTGAAATGCCAGGGCCTTTCCAGGGCATGGAGTCTCCTTCTTTTTTGTGTGTGTTGAGTTGGAGTCTCACTCAGTTGCCCAGACTGGAGTGTAGTGGCCGCTCCCGGCCACCGCAGCCTCGACCTGCTGGACTCCGGCAATCCTTCCGCCTCTGCCTTCCAAGTAGCTGGAACTACAGGCGTGCACTACCACGCCCAGCTAATTTTTTGATTTATTGTAGAGATGAGGTCTCGCCAAGTTGCCCAGGCAATTGCCCACAGGCTCAGGCAATTCACGCACCTTGGCCTCCCAAAGGCACGGGATTACAGGCTGAGCCACCGAGCCCGGCTTGGAGTCTCCTTCTGAAGAAGAAAGGGAACAGATACTTATGGAGAACCCACTATGGGTGCTATCTGATGTGTCATCTTGTGGGTGGGGATGCTGAAAGAAGACAGGGTTGTGTTCCTCTTGTGGTTAATGTCTTTCTTCCTGTGCTTGAAACAGATGCCAGCAGCACCAAGAGAAGCCCAGCAGAGTGCTGGCCCCAGCTAAACAGCAGCCCTGCCACCCCTGTGCATGATGGGAGCTTCCTGGGACATGCAGACCCATCTTCTGGCCAGCGGTTCTAAGACACCGAAGTCCTGCTTGTCAGATTAGAGCCTAGCACTCAGTACAAGGATATTGTGTATTCTCAAGGAGTGGATGGCACAGACGGACATCCCTAGGCCATAAATTTCAAGGCAAGTATGTTGAATTTTATAAAATGACCTCAGACATTTTTGTCTTATTGATCCTGGTTATGAGATTTTCTTGCTTAGCAACTAGTTTTGTTGTCAGAGGGAGTTTCTGGGAGAGATTTTAGGCAGAGAAGATCTGATAAGTTTCTTCTTAACTCTGTAGGCAAGGCACATCTTTCAATAAGTCAATAAAATATGCTGAGCAGCTACCATGTGCTGGTATTGCGTGGCCACATAGTGTCTTTCTGTCTTATCATAGTGACCAGTGGCATGCACTGGTATATTCATTTTTGCCTATAAATAGATAAATGTTGCCTAATTTTATTCTCCTTGAGTTAAGAAAGTGAGTTTCCAGGCCGGATGTGGTAGCTCATGTCTGTAATCCCAGCATTGTGAGAGCCTGAAGTGAGCTTGAGCCCAGGAGTTTGAGTCCAACCTGGGCGACAATGCAAGACCTCTTCTCTAGAAAAAAATCAGAAAATTAGCCAGTCACCTCAGAAGCTGAGGTGGAAGGACCTGAGCCTAGGAGGTTGAGGCTGTGGTGAGTTGTAATCATGCCACTGCACTCCAGCCTGAGTGACAGAGTAAGACACCAGGTAAAAAAAAATACAAGTTTCCTTTTTTGGTCTGCTTTAGAATTCATGGGGTCTTTCTACTTTCTTTTTTCTTTTTTTTTTAAATTTTATTGTAGAGACGAGGTCTCGCCAAGTTGCCCGGACTGGTCTTGAACCCACTTGCCTCGGCCTCCCAAAATGCTGGGATTACAGGCTGAGCCACCAAGTCCAGTCTCTACTTTCTATTGAAATACTTGTCAAGCACATTGCTCCATCCCTGCTATAATTTATCACTGCTCCTGCTCTATAAACTGACAAGTATTTGGAGCCTTTAGTGAAGAGAGGGGAAGGGTAATATGTTTTAGAATACCTGGAGGCAATCACTGACTGGGCTGTGTTACTTGTACAGGGCCAGAAAATTTGGGCAAGTTGTTGGTAATGAGCTGTGTCTGTCAGGAATTATAGGTTTTTCTGGTGTCCATATTGAGGGAGGGTCCATTTATGTCCTTCCTTTTCCCTCTTGAACTAGATCTGTTAAAATGTGGGTGGGTTGGGGATGATGCAGCCATAGGAGAGGCCACTTGACCTCACAAGACCCTCAATGTCCAGCAGGAATGGCAGGTAGGAGGCTCTCAAATAAGCAGGACCTGGTTTTCAGAGGGTGGGTAAGTTTGAGGAGGAGGAAGGGCCCCTCCACAGAGGCCATTGGCCATGGTGGGATGTCTTGCACATGAGAAGCTTGTGTGAGGGGGAAGGGGCTATCATCTAGCCTGTGTGTCCCTCAGCAAGCCATACACCCCAGGGATGGGTACACCAGGGGAAGGGCCCTTTGCCTGACTTACTAAAAGGGATTATGTGGATTCGTGTGAGCCTTGGGTTCCCTGATTTTTAAAGCAATTTGAGTAAAAGTAGTGATTGTATCTTAGGCTCTTAGTGGTGTGAACACACACATGTCCTGGTTTATGTTGAACTGTCTTAGCACTCGGTAAATAACAATTATAGTAGTCTTTCTCTCTATATGGGGGAATGTGTGTGATACACATATATCTTAATGAGTTTGAGCTGCTATAATAAATTGCTGTAGACTGAATGTCCTAATCAATACACATGTGTTTCACACTGTTCTGGAGGCTGGAAGTCTGAGATTTGGGTGTCAGATGGCAGGGTTCTGGCTGCTCCCTCTTCCAGGTTGCAGACGCCTTGTGTCCTCACATAGTTGAAGGGAAGAAGGAGGAGTTTCTCTCAGGACTCTTTGATAGGGGCACTAATCCCATTCATGAGGGCTCCCATGAGCAAGGTAATTCATGACGTAATTACCTCCCAAAGGCCCCCCCCCAATAACATCACACTGAGGGTTAAGATTTCAACATTAGAATTAGGGGGGATGGGATTATACAGACATTCAATCCACTGCAGCACACACACATGCGCACACGTGTGTGCGCGCGCACACACACACACACACACACACACACACACACACACACACATACTTTTCTTGTGGACACACACAGTGCCCAGTATTTTTCAAGTGACTAGTCAGGTAGGACAGGGTTAAGGAAACCATCAGAGCATCAGAGGACGTTGAGAAACCTAAGACTAGCCATGGCAGAAAGCCATCTCTAGGGTTGATGGGCAAGGGTGTTCCTGAAGCCCAGTAAGATCCAAGGCAGTAGGGGACACAGCCGTGTCCGGAGCAGGATGTGAGTGCAGAAGATTCCAACTGCTTTCTCTCTGGCCTTCCAGTGGCCCTGCCCAACTTGCGGGCTGGTAGAACATGGTTACAGCTCATGTGGCAAGGCCTCCAGTGATGCCATGTGCAGGGTCAGCCTCCTGAGCACAGGGCAGGCAGGGGAAGGACTGAGGATAAATCAGGAGCATGGAGTGGGCACATGGTGAATCACTAGGACTCTCATGTGATCTTTTCTTGTGGTTAGGATCACTGTCCTGATTTATGGATGAGGAAACTGAACTCAGCTGGTTTCCCTAAAGTCTGCCTGCTATGAAAGCAGAGTTGGCCTTGGAGCCCAGACCTGCCTCGTGCTGAAGTTGGCCATCTTAACTGGTCATATGGAATGGAGTGTTCATTCTTGGATGGATATACACTCAAAGAATGTTCTAGGTCCCCCTAGGGCAAGGCATGCATAGAGTCCTTACTATTGTTGATCAGGAGTCTATCCTATCTCCAAAAGTCAACTCACAAAAAAAACAAAGAGTGATAACTGTGCCGGTGCAGTTGGCCAGGTTGTTTCTTCACTGACCAACGATGCTTGACTTTGACTGGGATCCACATACCCAGTCATGAGTAGATTGTACAGAGAAGGAAGGAACAGTAACTAAGAGAGTTTTCTTTTTTTTTTTTGAGTTGGAGTCTCACTCTGTCGCCCAGACTGGAGTGCAAGTGGCATGCTCACAACCACCGCAGCCTCGACCAGCTGGGCGCAGGTGATTCTTCCGTCTCAGTTTTCCAAATAGCCGGAACTACAGGCACATGCCACCACGCCTGGCTAATTTTTTGATTTATTGTAGAAATGAGGTCTCACCCAGTTGCCCAGGCTGGTCTCAAACCCCTGGGCTCAGGCAATCCTCTCACCTCGGCCTCCCAAAGTGCTGGGATTATAGGCATGAGCTACCACGCCTGGTCTAACAGTGTTTTCTACTCTCAATGGCATGCCCTGATGACAGCTGCTTGCTTCTCTCTCTCTCTCTCTCTCTCTCTCTGTCTGACTTCCTCACTCTGGTTATTTGTAACTCCTCTTGTGCCCTCACAGATTTTAGTCAGGTTTTTGACATCACAGTGCCACAGCATGACCCTAATTGGAAAATCAGTGATAATGAGTTGTCCTCTTTTTATACCTACAAGATACAGGTAGCCATGGATACTTTAATCTCACTGTCTGTAAGGTTCATTCCATTATCCCTGAACTCTGCTGGAACACTTTCTACACAGTGCCAAGGGAACACTGAGTTTTCTCAAAGTGCACACCCGTGAGTTTGCACATGGCTCTAGCTAAGCTTCCTAGCCAGCTTACTATGCGCCAGGCCCAGATTTAAGACAAGGTAGCTCTGATTCTGCCCTCGAGGAATTCCCAGCTTAGCATGTGGATCCCACTTCAGAATGTGTGGCATGATAACGGTATCCACTGATTGACACTGATCACATGCAAGCTTTGTGTGACATGCTTTTCTGGTACTGTCTCGTGGAATGCTCACAACATGGTAAAGTGGTTTGCACTGGCCTTGTGGATAAGAAGCCAAGGCTGAGAGAGGTGATGCAGGCAGGTATCACACCTGATAAGTGACAGAGGTGAGATCAAACCTCTGGGCTACCTCAACTCTAGCCTGTGCTTGTCATGACCATCCTAGTGTGGTACAGACCTAGAAAAATCTGATACAGGGAGACAAAAAGAACCTGAATATTCATGTCCCTTGGATGCTGGCATTCTAATGAAGCCCTGGCACAGCTCTATCTCATCTTTGTTTACTTAAATGTCGCATAAAGAGATGATTGGCAGAAAATAAAAAGCTTTCTGTTCCCAAGAAGGCTGACAATATAAACTAAAATAGTAATGATGTACTAGTAGTATAGTAGTATATTATCCATTATATACCATTCATCAATAATATTGATAATAGCAGTGCATTTCAAACCATACCAACAGCTTTATGCATATTGCAGTGACCTTCGTGGTAGGTATCAGACCCCCCTTTGACAGATGAGAAAACTACAACCCAGCATGGCTGAACATCTGCCCCAAAGCCACAGAGCTAGCAAGTGGCAGAACAGGACTTGTGCCCAGGGGTCCCTGACTTTGGATCCAAGCTTGTGCCACTAGAAAGTCCCATTACCTTCCAGGAAGCACACCTTATTATTCTCACAGATGTATTTTGGACAAGCTTTTTGGGGAAAAAATGAAATCTGCTTTCATTTTTTCACCTTTTACCTTTTTACTATTCAATCTGTGTTTTGGATTAAGTTCAGCAGTGAGTGACAACAGCAAAAACCTACAAGTATCAGTGGCTTAAAGACAGGGGTTTATTTTTCTGTCCTATAACAGAAACTCAGTGCTAGGTGGGAGGGGATGGCAAACTGTTAGCCAGAACTCAGCTGCAGGAAACAGAAACCATGAGCTATCTTAACCAAAAGGGATTATCCTGGGAATTGAGGGTTCACAGAAGCCTGGGCAGGGCTGCTGTAGTAGTTTGTTAGGGCTACCATAATGCATACCACAGAGTAGGTGGCATATATAACAGAAATTTACTTTCTCATTATTCTAGAAGTCAGAGATCAAGGTAATGGTGGGTTTGGTTTCTTTCAAGGCCTCTCCTCTTGGCTCATGGATGATTGTCTTCTTCTTGTGTCTTCACATGGTCATCCTTCAGTCTGTGTATGTCTGCATCCTCATCTCTTTTTCTTAAAAGAACACTAGTCATACTGGCGTAGAGACTACCCTCTTGACTTCATTTTAATTTAATTATCCGTTAAAGACCCTGTCTTCACATACAATCACATTCTGGCAGCTAGGACACCAACATATGAATTTTGGGGGCAGAGAGCACAATTCAGCCCATAACAGCTGGAAAACAGGCTTTAGACTTGGCCCCAGAAATGAGTCCTTGACTTAGGCTGCAGAACTGACCCCTGAAGTGTTACCACCTTTGTCACAGACAGTAGAGTGAGGAAGCGGGAGAGCTTTGCTATAGTTGCTGGATTTAGGAGTGTCTGTTCTGAGCTGCAATCTTGGGATCAGGGAGCTGCAGCCACTGCCACAATGTTGGTTCTAGAGCCAGGCCACCTGAGTTCCAGACATCACATCCACATTTTGACCACAAGAAGAGGAAGGGCATGCTCTATTAAGGATACTTCTGTGCTGGGCACAGTGGCTCATGCCTATAATCCCAGCACTTTGGGAGGCCGAGGTGAGAGGATTGCCTGAGCCTGTGGGTTCGAGACCAGCCCAGGCAACTTGGTGAGACCTAATCTCTACAATAAATAAAAAAAAAAATTAGTCAGGCTTGGTGGCATGTGCCTGTAGTTCCAGTTACTTGGAAAGTGGAGGTGGAAGGATCACCTGAGCCCAGCAGGTCAAGACTGCTGTGGCCAGGAGCATGCCACTGCTCTCCAGCCTGGGTGACAGAATGAGATACAGACTCAAAAAAAAAGGATACTTCTGCTCACACTCTATAGGCCAGAACACCATCACATGCCTACATCTAGCTGCAAGGGAGGCTGGGAAATGTAGTTTTTGCTCCCAGCAGCCATGTACACAGCTAAAAATCTGGGATTGTGTGACAAAGAAAAAACAGGGGATTGGATTTGGGAGAGTCAACAGCAGCCTCGGCTTCACCTCTCTAAGCAGAGTCTCTGGGTGACTTAGTAATTAATGCATTTAAGATAAAACAGACAGCCGGGCTCGGTGGCTCAGCCTATAATCCCGTGCCTTTGAGAGGCTGAGGTGAGTGGATTGCCTGAGCCCGCGGGTTCGAGACCCGCCTGGGCAGCGAGACCTCATCTCTACAATAAATAAAAAAATCAGCTGGGCGTGGTAGCATATGCCTGTAATTCCGGCTACTTGGAAGGCTGAGGCAGAAGGATCGCCAGAGCCCAGCAGGTCGAGGCTGCGGTGGCCGGGAGCAGCCACTGCACTCCAGTCTGGGTGACAGAGTGAGACTCCAACTCAAAAAAAAAGATAAAACAGCCAGCAGCAACCAAGTTTTTACTCCAGAGCCTAGGCCCTAGGCTTCCTCTTATTTCCTGTGAATGATTCTGAACTACTTAAGCACACAGCTTCTATGGTCTTGTGGCCAGATGGTCTCACCATGGCCAGAAACACCAGCTTCTGAGGGACTCATGTTGTAGGTGATGATACAAAAAGAAGAAAAAGATCAGGTGTCCTAAGTATGCATTTAATCTCAGTGTAAATATTTTGTGAGGGTTGGTAACTGTTATCTTTTGTAGAAATTGATTCTAAATCTAGTTGTTTACTTTCTTCCCACAGCCCCTGGTCCAGTTTCTGGCTTTTTTTTAGCTGGAGTCTCACTCTGTCATCCAGGCTGAAGTACAGTGGCACACTTATGGCCACCATGGCCTTGACCTGCTGGGCTCAGGCAATCCTTCTACCTCCACTTTCCAAGTAGCTGGAACTACAGACGCATGCCACCATGCCTGGTTAATTTTTTTTTTTTTTGATTTATTGTAGAGATGAGGTCTCGCCAAGTTGTCTGGGCTGGTCTCAAACCCGCGGGCTCAGGCAGTCCTCTCACCTCGGCCTCCCAAAGTGCTGGGATTATAGGCGTGAGCCACTGCATCCAGAGCAGTTTCTGACTTTTGAGTGGCGATGGTCAGCACAAGAGATATTGGCTTAGCTTGGAGTTGCAATGACTCAGAATTATTTAGTATACTTATCACACAGCATGAAGCTGGAAAATCTTGACTAGAACAACCACCAAAGTATTATTGTTGGTGGTTTATACCCTGGAACCAATTGTAGTTTTGAAATATTTTCACAAGGATCAAATGGAATTGAAGGGCATCTCAAACAGTTTATAGTAGAACTGGAAAGCAAATAGACTTTTCTGTCAAACAGTTTTGTTTCTTAAAGGAAATCAGTATAGTTTATAAACGTCGTGTTTATAAATGCAAACATTGTTTTTCTTTCTTTTTTTTGAGTTGGAGTCTCACTCTGTCTCCCAGACTGGAGTTCAGTGGCCGCTCCCGGCCACTGCAGCCTCGACCTGCTGGGCTCTGGCGATCCTTCTGCTTCAGCCTTCCAAGTAGCTGTAACTACAGGCGGACGCTACCTCGCCCGGCTAATTTTTTGATTTATTGTAGAGATGAGGTCTCACCATGTTGCCCAGGCTGGTCTTGAACCTGCGGGCTCAGGCAATCCTCTTGCCTCAGCCTCCCAATGTGCTGGGATTACAGGCTTGAGCCACCGCGCCCGACCTGTTTTTCTTTTAATTATCTAAGAAAACTCTTTATAAAATTTTATAATAGCAATGCATATTAATTATATTAAATTAAGATAAGCAAATAGAAAATGTCACATGGAAACCATCAACCAGATATAATCACTGATAACTTTTGATGTATGATGTTTTGCAATTTTAATATTATACACACATATATACATTTTTTTTCTTTTACAACCATTGAGGTCAGCCTATGTGTGTTGCTTTGTAATCTGCTTTTTTCTTTCTTTTTTTTGAATTGGAGTCTCACTCTCTCACCCAGACTGGAGTGCAGTGGCCGCTCCCGGCCACCGCAGCCTCGACCTGCTGGGCTCCGGCGATCCTTCCGCCTCAGCCTTCCAAGTAGCTGGAACTACAGGCGCGTGCTACCATGCCCAGCTAATTTTTTTTATTTATTGTAGAGATGAGGACTCACCAAGTTGCCCAGGCGGATCTCGAACCCGCGAGCTCAGGCAATCCACTCACCTCGTCCTCCCAAAGCACTGGGATAACAGACTGAGCCACCAAGCCCGGCCTGTAATCTGCTTTTTTCTACCTATCAGTTTATTTTGAGTATTCTTTCCTGTTATTATAAATATTTCTACAAAATAATTTTAATACTGGCCTAGATTCTCATTGTCTAAATCAGGGTTGGCAAGTAATAATGATCCATGAGCCAAATTTGACTCACTACCTATTTTTGTAAATAGCATCTTATTGGGTCACAACTGTGCTCATTTGTTTATGTATTGTCTATGGCTACTTTCATGCTAGAATCGAGTAGTAGCAATAGAGAATACATGACTTTTTAAACCTGAAATATTTATTCTCTGACCATTATGGAGAAAGTTTCCTGATACCTGGGCAAGACCAGTGTTTCTCAAACTCTGGTCCAGGGGTCCCCTATATTATTTCATGGCTCTGTGAGATATTAGTATCATAATAATAGTAAAATGTGTTTGGTTTTTTCATTCTCATTCTCTCATGAGTATACAGTGGAGTTTTCCAGCTACTACATAATATGGAATTATGTCATCATTCTGAGGGCTGACAGATTTCATGTTATGTATTCTTACATTTTTAAAACTTTCCACATTTTACATTTCTAATACAGTAAATCTTGATAAATCTACCTATATGATAAAAAAATCATCTGAAAGCCTTAATAATTTTTAATAAAGTAAAGAGGTCCTGAGACCAAAAAGTTTAAGAACCTCTAATCCGGATGTGCTATGAATTAACTAGTGCACTCTTGTTGGGCAGGTAGACTAATTATAATTTTTCATAAAACATTGTGATGTAATAGTTTTGTCAGTTCTGGAAGGCTAATTGATATTGACAAAATTTTTTCAGAGTTGGGTGCAGTGGGGAGCACCTGTTGTTCCAGCTACTCAAGAAGCTGAGGTGGGAGGATTGCTTGACCCAGGAGTTCAAGACTAAACCCAGCCTGGGCAACACAGGGGAATCCTGTCTTAAAAGAAAACTAAAATTATTTTATAAAACAAGCATAAAGAGATCCCAATTATTTCTAGAACCATAGGAAAACTTTTAGGAATTTTTAGAGAACTAATGATCATTATTATTGGTTATAAATTTTGAAGTCAATATTGGGGGAAGATTGAAAAATATAGTATTCTTTGATCTTTGATTGAAAGAGATTTTAAATTCTTTTTACAGTGGGGAGAAATAAAGACAAGAGACAGATTTCTTCAGTCACACATGGAATTGGCTGGGCTTCTGAGATTCTCCTTGTGGAGGTTTCTTCAGCTCTGCTGGTTGGATTAAGCACTGATAGTCATTCAGAGGATGTGCTTCCAAAATTAAGGAACTCCTGAAATGTATCCCACACATGAAATGCAATAATCCCCATTTAAGGTTGCACTTTAGACTGTTGAGAGAGAGTCTTAACATCAACATCTTTCTTTTAAGAATGTGAATAATGGTTGAGAATCACCACAGTGGGGGAATCATACTATTGTTCAACTTATGGTTGCCCAGTATTTAATGTAATAATAATATATGTAGAAGGTCTCCAAAGTACTGGGTGTTCTCATATTGCATTTACAAATTTTTAACATAACTTCCTGAAGTAAGTTCCTTTATCGTCTCTGTTTTACAAAAAAGAAGATGGGAACTCTGTCAGTTTAAGTAGCCGACCCAGAATAACAAGGTGGCAAACTGGCTGGCTTCTGAGACCACATGTGGACTGACACTTTGATGTCATGACAGCAAAGGTCAGAATTCATGAGGCTGAGGCATCTCCTTTACTGTAGGCTGTGACTGGTCCCAGTGAATGGAAGTCAAGAAGGATTGTAATAGGTTCAAACTCTTGGTGGGGGTTACCTTTCTATTACTGAATAGCTTTCATTGTTATCAGGAAAAAATCAGTTTAGCAGCATTAAAAAGCAATTTTGAAAAAGGAAAACAAATATTATATGATACGGGAATTCCACTCCTAGGTATATATCTAAAAAATTGAAAGTAGGGTGTTGAACAGTTATTTGTACACAGTGTTTATAGAAGCATTGCTCACGTTAGCCAAAAGGTGGAAAAACCAAGTGTCCATCAACAAGTAAATGTATAGACAAAATGTGGTATATCATACAATAGAATATTATTCAGCCATAAAAAGGAAGAAAATTCTGTCTAACTTAAATTTCTCTAAAAGTGCTTCACTATGTGACCTAAATAAATAATTTTAGCACTCAACATACAAGCAGTTTTTCAAAATTTGGAAAAAGAAGCATTTTTCTTAACTATTTGTTAAAGGAATCTTAATAACTTCTCACTCTGCTAGATGCTTACCAAAAGAGAACTAATGCAAATAATTTAGAACCATCCAGCAAGTCACCAAAGAACTTCGTTGTATTTGGGAGTGCCATGACAAGCTCATTGTACAGTGCAACACGTCCTTGTAACTATAAGTATAAATGATCTTTTACTTGCATTACTCTCAAAGTCCTTTATTTCATAAACTAAAAAAGAAATTATGATCACAATTTTGAGCATTTAGCATGCAAGTTTTTTTTTTAATTTTTATTTTTACATGAATGCATTTTTGTATGTGTGCTTTCAATGGGAAAGAGAGAAGTGTTCTCTCGACTTTTTCAAATAGTGGCAATGCTTCTGTGACTGAAAGTATTCTACTCACTGAAAAGATACAAACAGTGGTTTGACATTCTGCAAGTATTTTTTTTAATGGAAGTATAACTTGTGGGCTGCATTTGGAACAAGAAGCATTTTTTTTTTACTTTTTGTGATAGTGATTTTCATAGGTTCCCATGCAGCCAAATGTATACATAAGATGAACTAATGTAGATAATTCAGATGTATCCAGTGTGTTAGCAGTGTTCTATGCAGGTATGGGACTCCATAAGCCTATTTCACTGAATAATATACAGTGCAGCATGTTTCTGTAACTGCAACCAATCTCTCTCAAAGTTGTTTGTTTTTATTTTCGTGAAGTAAAACTAATGATTATAGCACTAATATAAGTGAGAATTGAGGCCAGACATGGTGGCTCACACCTATAATCCCAGCACTTTGGGAGATGAAAGTGAGAGGATTGCCTGAGCCCACAGGTTCGAGACCAGTCTGGGCAACTTTGCGAGACTTTGTCTCTACAATAAATCAAAAATTAGCCAGGCATGGTGGTATGCGTCTGTAGTTCTACCTACTTGGAAGGCTGAGGCAGAAGGATCACCTGAGCCCAGCAGGTTGAGGCTGTGGTGGGTGGCCAGGGGTGTGCCACTGCCCTCCAGCCTGGATGACAGAATGAGACTCCAACTCAAAAAAAAAAAAAAAATGAGGATTGAACTTAACATACAAACAGTTTGGTTTTGTTGTTGTTGTTTTACGTTTGGAACAAAAAACATGTTTTCTTAACTGTTTGCTAAAAATAAATCTTGATAACTTCTCACTCTGTAAAATGCTTACATACTATACATATATATATTTTGCCCTGCAAAATGTTTACAACTAATGCAGATATTCTGGACACATCCAGCAACTTAGCATAGAATTTCCTTCTATACTGGATTGCCATGATATTCATATTGAACTGAATAGCACAGGGCAGCATGTTTTAAACTGCAACCAAAAATATGCTTCTTATTTTTTTCATGACAGAGTCTCACTCTGTCACCCAGGCTTGTAGAGATGAGGTCTTGCCAAGTTTCCCAGGCTGTTCTCAAACCCTTGGGCTCAGGCAATCCTCTCACCTCAGCCTCCCAAAATGCTGGGATTACAGGCATGAGCCACTGCGCCTGGCCAAAAAATGCTTTCTAACTTAAATCCCTCTCAAAGTGCTTCATCACATGTTCTAAAACAAATGATTATAACTCATTTTATCACTTAGCATAGAAGCAGGTTTTCTAAATTTGGAACAAGGAGCATGTTTCTTTATTTGTCAAAAAAATCATGATAATTTCTCACTCCACAAAATGCTTACATGGTGAGAACAAACAGATGATTTAGAATCATGCAGCAAGTTAGCAAAAGACTTCATTGTACGTGGATGTGCCATGATATGCTTATCGCACTGGATAACACAGTGCAACATTTCCTTGTAATTCTAACTCAGAAATGCTTTTTACTTGGATTTCTCTGTTTTTCATTTCATGAACAAATAGAAATGATTATCATACCTTTAAACACTTAGAATACAGGCAGTAATTTTACATGCATGTATTTTTCTTATACCTTCAATGGGGAAGAGAGACGTCTTCTCTCAACTTTTTCCAGAAGTGACCTAGCAATGTTTCTGTGGTTGAAAGTATTTGACTCACTGAAAAAATATAAACAGTGGTTTGGCCTTCTTGTAGGTTAAACAAGAAGTATTTTTATATATGAACGAATCTATTGCTTGTGGGCTACATTTGGCAAAAGAAGCATTTTTCACTCTTCGTGAAAGTAATCTATGCTTCCAAATGCATACAGAGAACGAAACTGTAGAAAATTTAGCTGTATCTGTCTGTTAGCATAGAAGTTCATCCTATGAAAGCATAGGCCACTATAAACTTATTTCCTTAAATAGTAAAAATAATGCAGCATGTCTTCATAACTATAATAAAAAAATGCTTCCTAACTTAAATCACTCTCAAAGTCCTCCTTCTGTGAACTAAAAAAAAAAAAATGAAAACACATTTCAGCCCTTAGCATATAAACAGATTTTGTTTGGAACAAGGGGCATTTTTTTTTCACTATTTGCATAAGGCATCTTGATAATTTCTCTATCAGTAAGATACTTACATAGGGAGAACTAGCACAGATAATTTGGACACATCCAGCAAGTTAGCATAGAATTTTGTTCTATGCGGGATTGCCATGATAAGCTTAGAGCACTTAATAGCACAGGGCAGCATGTTTCAAACTGCAACCAAAAAAAAACTTTTTACCTAAAATCTCTGCCAAAGTACATCATTACATATCTTAAAACAAATTATTGTAGCTCACTTTAGCACTTAGTAAACAAGCAGTTTCTTCTAAATTTAGAACAAGGAGCATGCTTCTTTAACGATTTATCAAAATACTCTTAATAACTTCTCACTCCGTAGAATGTTTACATAGAGAGAACTAATGCAGAGAATTTAGAAATATACAGCAACTTAGCAAAGAGCTTCATTGTATATGGAAGTGCCAGCTTAACCTTATTGCACTGAATAGGTCAGTGCAGCATGTTCTTGTAACTATAACTCAAAAATGCTCTTTTACTTGGATTTTCTCAAAGCTTTAAGCAACTTAGCATATGAGCAGGGTTTTTTTGGTTGTTTTGTTTTTTTTTTTTAACATGGATGTATTTTATTTGTCTTAATAGGAGAAAAAAAAAGTCTTTACTCAACTTTCTCCAGAATTGACCTAGCAAGTTTTTTGTGGCTCAAAGTATTCTACTTACTGAAAAAAATACAAAGAGTGGTTTGACATTCTGTAGGTTAAAATAGAAATATTTTTTAAATTTAAAAATCAATTGCTTGTGGGCTGTATTTGGAACAAGTACCATTTTTTTTTACTATTTGTGATAGTGATCCATACTACCAAATGCATACAAAGAATGAACTAATGTAGATAATTTAGATGTATTTAGCATGTTAGCATGCAAGTTCACTCTATGCAGGTATAGGTCTCTATAAACTTATTTCACTGAATAAAAACACAATGAAGCATGTCTCTGTAATTGCAATTAAAAATATTTTCTTTTTTCTTTCTTTCTTTTTTTTTTTTTTTGAGTTGGAGTCTCCCTCTTGTCACCCAGACTAGAGTGCAGTGGCATGCTCATGGCCACTGCAGCCTTGACTTGCTGGGCTCAGGCGGTCCTTCCGTTTCCAAGTAGCTGGAACTACAGATATACACCACCATACTAGGCTAGTTTTTGTGATTTATAGTAGAGATGAGGTCTCACCAAGTTGCCCAGGCTGGTCTCAAACCCCTGGGCTCAGGCAATCCTCGCACCTCGGCCTAAAAATATTTTCTAACTTAAATCTCTCTCAAAATTATTCTTTCCACATGTAATTGGAGGACACATGAGAACTGCTGTCAGATAGACCTGGACCTAATAACCAACATTAAGCTTCCTTGCAAGGCTGTTGGACAACTATGACATTTTGAACTTCTATGACTTGGTATCAGTTTAGATTCATATTTAGAAATTTCTTTATAGTGTTTATTTTGTGAATGCATATCCTTTATGATATATGACTGTGAGTCTCTTTGGGGAGAACCTGGAGGATTATTTGGAATACCTGAAATATTCCAGTCTGAAGCTGTGCCATAACATTGCTCCTAAAGTGGAGTCAGTGTCCTCACCATGTAGGGGAGCTCTAAAGCTGTGAACTGGCTCTACTCTGGTGTCTGAGTAACTTCCAGTGATTTTCCTATCTGCTAACTGAAGTATGTCTTGGTTCACCAGCTCTAAGTGGCATCACTTACAGAGATCCAGCAACACTTTTAAAGCCCCAAATGCAGGTGACAATATTCTGATTGCTGCTCCCACCTTGCCAGCCATTACTCACACAACATTTGCTTTGTACCTAATGCTTATATGTGACCAGTAAGTCTCTGTCAGGCTGGATGTGATTTCTTCACTGAAATCTCATTACTATATAAATAATGATATATGCCATGCCAGCCCCAGCAGAGAACAGCCACTAAAAAGCTTCAAAGATGTTGGTGTTATCCTTCTTACGCATGTATAAGAGAGAAATTATTTTATGAAAATTTTCTGAGGTTCATTTACATCTGCAGTGTTGTTTTCAACTATATTTTGCAATTTTCTGGATGTGTATTTTATTGTTTTTTCAATAGATTTTAGAAGTGTGTGTACATTATTTCTTCAAAGTTTTTTTTTTTTTTTTTTTGTCCCTTTCTCTCGCCTCTTCTTATAAAAATTCTACCATGAAAGTGATCATAAGAAGGACCTAATCCACAACTGCTGGTCTATGAACCAGGAAATATGGGTAGTGTCTAGATGAGGGAAAAAGCAAGGAAAGAAATTTGCCTATAGAATCTCCAGAAGGAATGCAGTTCTGCCAGCATCTTGACTTTAGCTCAGAGAGGTCCGTGTGAGATTTCTGACTTATGGAACTGTAAGATAATGCATTAGCATTCTTTAAGTCACTTTTTTAAAAAAGTCCGCTATAACCTCTACTGTACTTGAGAGTATCTTTAGGCTTGAAATTTTTGCCTACTTCAAATGAAATCAGTTTTTTTGCAAAGTGATTGGGATAATCTGTTTTAAGTCCTGTTTCTACCCCTAGACCAAATCTGTTAGGGCTCTGGACCTGTGAGTGGAGGCAATAGAATACTTCATCCTGAGTGTCATCCTCAATTTAGGTGTTGAACACTAAGGGGTGGGCAACAGCCTGGTATTTTCACAGCTTGTTCCTCACAATTTAAAACTGTTGCTGGATGGTGTATGCTACAATGCTTGTGGGTTTTTGACTCACTCCTGAAAGAAATTTCAGAGTGACCAGAATACTTTTAAAACAGAATTTATTAGGAAGAGAAAGAAAGATAGAAGGAGACATGCCAAAGAGCTGTCATGAGCAGGTATCTTGAAAGGACTTGGTTATGCCTTTGCTTTTTGCAGTAAACTAGATATAACTAAAAAGTGTGGAATATAAGTATCTTCATCTAAAAGATTAGCATCTCTCCA
Source organism: Carlito syrichta (assembly GCF_000164805.1). NCBI lineage: Eukaryota > Metazoa > Chordata > Mammalia > Primates > Tarsiidae > Carlito > Carlito syrichta. The sequence continues at coordinate 44,692 of NW_007091480.1, forward strand.
TCTCAGACAGACAAGGGAGTTGACTTTTCTTGAAGCATGTATTTTGCCTTGATAAACTGATTACCATGTTAACCCATAAGGTAAAAGTTGGTCTGCCCCATTTCTACACCTTGATGGGCTTTCATTTGATGAGGTGGGGGCTGGGGTGGACTGGCAAGTTTGCATTCCAGCCCTCAGGGTGGTCAAGCCTGATAGATAAGGAAAAATGTTTGAACACTTTATTCTAAAACTGCTAACAAGAAATTTATATATCTAAGTCTAACCTACACTGAATACCCTGCCTCAGAACAACCACACCAGAGTTCAAGGCAAGAATAATTCTGGCCCAGGTAGAGTCTCCATCTACAAGTGGGCACCAAATAGAAAAAGGAAGCCGGGCTCGGTGGCTCAGCCCGTAATCCCACGCCTTTAGGAGGCTGAGGTGAGTGGAGTGGATTGCCTGAGCGCGCGGGTTTGAGACCCGCCTGGGCAGCGAGACCTCATCTCTACAATAAATCAAAAAATCAGCCAGGCGTGGTAGCGCATGCCTGTAATTCCAGCTACTCGGAAGGCTGAGGTGGAAGGATCGCCGGAGCCCAGCAGGTCGAGGCTGCAGTGGCCAGGATTGGCCACTGCACTCCAGTCTGGGCGACAGAGTGAGACTCCAACTCAAAAAAAAAAGAAAAAGAAAAAAAAGAAAAAGGAGATACCCCACTTCTAGACCACACTTCTCAAATACCTCGCTTCTCTAATAGGAAGCTGAGGACATAAGAAACACCATAGCCCTATTTCTCCTTGGAAGAATACCCTCCAACTAGGAGAATGGGGTAAATGGAGAACTATGTTTTTGGCTGTGGTATCTTTGAGTGAAGTCTCTGCCTCCATGGGAGGAGGAACAGGGGGAGAGTTTTGGTTCCAGTGCAACAGATTTTTAACTTTCTTGCTAAAATTTAGTAGGTGTCCTTTAGTAGGTGTTCATTTATTTTCTGTTCACTCTTAGGACCAATTCTAGAAGATTCTATGAGTTGATTCTACATATTTGTAAAACTATATAAATGTATTTATAAACATATGTGTTAAAACATTATTCACAAAATTGTGTTTTGATTGTGTATAATATGTGGTAAAATGTCTCACGGAAGTAACACCCCAGTGATTCATACACACACCTAGCCCATTTTCTGCCCTCTCACAACTATATATTTCTAACCTCTGTTTTGGTGACAGCCAAAGACAAATCATAAAAGGTCCAATTTATTTGGAAAATAAGTTCTAGTCTTATTACACTTGGCATTATTATTTGCATAAAGTATACCAAGAGTGATTATTTGCCATATATGCTCTTTGTAAACTAGCTACGCTAGAACTTTTTTTAAAAGTAAAGAATCAGATTAGACCTATTGAGCCTAGACAGGGATTTATATGAGCCTGAAAATACCTGTATGATTTGAGTGAATTCCTCTTTTCAAGGCCCCGGAATAATTTTGGGTGTTGGTCCTGTTGGTAAGTGACTATCTTTACTTACCACTGGTCAAGAATCCTGTAATGACAAGGGGCCGGGCTCAGTGGCTCAGCCTTTAATTCTAGCACTTTGGGAGGCCGAGGCGAGTGGATTGCCTGGGTCCGCAGTTCAAGACCAAACTGAACAACTTGGTGAGACCTCGTCTCTATAATAAATCAAAAACTAGCCAGGTGTGGTAGCGCAGAATTGTAGTTCCAGCTTCTTGGAAGGCTAAGGCGAAAGGATCACCTGAGCGCAGCAGGTCAATGCCAGGTGGCCATGGACATGATACTGCACTCCAGGCTGGGTGATGGAGTGAGACTCTAAATCAAAAAAAAAAGTTGACAAGGTACAAGTCCAGCCTTTCCAAGGGGCTTTTTATAAGCTCTTTACATATCTCAATCTCAATTCTTCAAGGCATTCTGCTCATATCTGAAATGTGATTTCAGGCAAAGCTTTTGTAAAATAACCAGTGTATGTAAACATATCCTATTACCAAAAAAACCACATTTTTAAAACTAGTACAAATAATCATATTGTCATAAATCAATATTCACAAATAGTTTCTAAATTCTGAAGAAATTAGGTAGAGACAAAAAAAGTATGCTCTAAATTTTGTTTACTCAGGCTGAGCACGGTGGCTCAAGCCTGTAATCCCAGCACTTTGAGAGGCAGAGGCAAGAGGATTGCCTGAGCCCAGGGTTTCAAGACCAGCCTGGGCAACTTGGCGAGACCTCGTCTCTACAATAAATCAAAAAATTTTACCAGACGTGGTGGCACATGCCTGTAGTTCCAGATACTTGAAAGGCTGAGGCAGAAGGATCGCCTAAATCCAGCAGGTCGAGGCTGTGATGGCCATGAGTGTGCCACTGCACTCCAGCCTGGGTGACAGAGTGAGACTCTAACTAAAAAATAAAAATAAAAAAAAAATAAAAAAAATTGCTTACAAGAACATACATTACTCAATGGTTAAAAGCAGTAAATAGCTCAAAGAAAATTTTTTCTAAAAAACAAACAAAAGGAATCAGCAATGCTTCAAACAAAAAAGTCTTAAAAGATTATTTGACTATTCTATTAGTTCAATCTATGCAGATTATGCATATTCTGCCCCATATTTGGTCACCAGTATTTATGAACACATACGTTCCCCAATAAGAGTTCTGAAAGATTTTTTAAAGTGCAATGGTACAGCCTCCAAAGTTATTGAAAACTTGCATTAAAAAACACCTGTCATTACCCTATATCTGGAAAAAGTTGCTTTCTGAAAAAGATGAAATTAAAACAATAATTATAGATGACCAAAGTCTTAAATTGGATCAGAGACACAATGTTTTTTGAGCCAGAGTCTCACTCTGTTGCCAAAGCTGGAGTGCAGCGGTATACTTGCAAATGTCGCAACCTTGACCTGCTGGGCTCAGGCAATTCTTTCACTTCAGTCTCCCAATTAGCTGGGACTACAGGCATGCACCACCAACACCCAACTGATTTATCGTAGAGAAGAAGTCCTGGCATGTTTCCCAGGCTGGTATTGAACTTCTGGGCTCAGACAATCTTCTCACTTCAGTCTTCCAAAGTGCTGGGATTACAGGCGTGAGCCACACAGCACCTGACCAACTGGTGAGAGACACAAGTGACCAGAAAATTTAGTTATTTTTGTGGCATACAACAATTGAACATTATTATTATTACTGGTAACATATAGTAAGACATATTAATGTTATACAATTTTTCAATACATATTAATAACGCATATAACTATAATCCAAGAAAATGTAAACATCTTTTTATATTTGACAGAACTTCCTGTATGAATTTAAACATGTCAAATAAGACACATATGTATATTTTGGACTTCAAGAACTCTAATATCTAAAAATTAATGAGGTCAAAAAGACAGTTCAGAACTTGAAGTTTTGATTTTGGAAATCAAAATCTTTTCTTTTCTGGGAGTTCGGGGTCTTACTCTGTCACTCAGGCTGAAGTACAGTGGCATGATCACAGCTCACTGAAGCCTTGACCTCTTGGGCTAAATAATTCTCCCTCTTCAGCTTCTGAGGTACCTGGGACTCCAAGTACATGCCACCATTCCTGGCTAATTTTTCTGGGTTTTTTTGTAGATATGTGTCTTGCTATGTTTTCCAGCCTGGTCTCAAATTTCTGGGCTCAAGTGACAGCCTCAACCTCAGCCTTCCAAAGTGCCAGTATTACTGGCATGAGCCACTGCACCAATATCCAAGGTTTAAAAACATATCACAAAACAGATTACAGGTCACTGTGCAATAGTTGCTCATTTAGCCAAATAATCATTCATTCAAGCACAATTAAAAATAAATCAGTTTGAATTCTCCATGTCTCCAAGGCATGTCCTATCCATATAAGCAGAAAGTTAGGCCTGGAGGATTTCAGCAGTACAGGAGAACATCCAGCATAGGGCCCCAGAAACCTCTAAACAAGTGCGATCTGCTTCTGCACTGTGCCCCAGGGACAGCAGAACAGCATGGGAACTTGCTTGTTCTGCTCCTTGAAGTGCACTTGTGTGTCCCTCCCACGGGCCTTGGCCTCTTGTCCACAATGATGGCTCCCTGTAATCCCAGGACTTTGAAAGGCTGAGTAAGCAATATTGCTTGAGCCCAGGAGTATGAGACCAGCTTAGACAACATAGTGAGATCTCCTTTCTACAAAAAAATAAAAATAAAAAATTAGCCAGCCACCTGTAGTCTAAGCTCTTCAGGAGTCTGAGGTGGGAGAATCGCCAGAGCCCCAGAAGTTGAGGCTTCAGTGAGCCAGGATAGTGCCACCACTTTCTTCAGCCAGGCCAATAGAGTGAGACCCTGTCTCAAAATTTAATAAGAAAGTAAAATAGAAAGTGATATGCAGAGAGGGTAAATAATTTGCCCATGGAAATTCCTGCATAAGTAGAGCTCTGCAGGGTAAAGAGTCCCTTCACTTTACTTAAGGGTGTATGTCCTCTCCTTGAACCCTAAAGGCCAGGTGGTGAGCCACAGCATGGTTCCCAGCTGGAAATCAGGTGTTCCTGAGAACCCAAACATCCTGGAATGTATCTATCAAGATACCAAGAAAAACAATCTCATCACACATAGTAAGCACAAAGTTGAAAAATTAGCATACGGGCAGCTTAGAAACTGGTGTGAAGCCGGGCTTGGTGGCTCAGCCTGTAATCCCGCGCCTTTGGGAGGCTGAGGTGAGTGGACTGCCTGAGCCCGCAGGTGCAAGACCCATCCGGGCAACTTGGCGAGACCTCACCTCTACAATAAATCAAAAATTAGCCAGGCGTGGTAGCGCGCACCTGTAGTTCCAGCTACTTGGAAAGCTGAGGCGGAAGGATCGCTGGAGCCCAGCAGGTCGAGGCTGCAGTGATCGGGAGCGGCCACTGCACTCCAGTCTGGGCGACAGAGTGAGATTCCAACTCAAAAAAAAAAAAGAAAGAAACTGGTGTGGGGTATGTCTCTAGAACTGTCCTGAGGCCACCCCAAAGTGTCCTTTGTGTAGGTCCTAATAAATTCATCTTTGGCCGAGCTGAACTTGTCCACATTATTATTTGGTCTCTTGATTCTATTCCAGCTTGGGGGGACATTCTTCTCTACAGTCTTGTAACAAGTCCACCCCACTGTCCTGCCTCTCTCTCCTGACACTTCAACAGGCAAGAGAGACGCCTGTGATAATGAGTCAAGAAAATCATATTCATATATAAAACCCTGTTGTTCTCATGGAGAGTACCCACATCCATATAAAAAAATCAGCATTTATACTAAGGATTAGAGTGCTATGATCATTGCTTTTGATCACAGGATGAACCATTTTCAGAAACAATTAAGTGAAAACAGTTTTTCTCTTCCAGTTACACAGATGTGTTGCCCAGTGGTATTCAGTGCTATCAGCTTAAGTGGCACACTCGCAAAATACAACAAAATTCTATGCTAATCTGCTGGATGTGTCCACATTGTCAGTGTAAGTTCACTCTAGGTAAGACTTTGGCAGAGCAAATATAAGGATTTCTTTCAAGCATATTTTAAGAAACAGGATTTAGCCAGGTATGGTGGCTCCTGCCTGTAATACCAGCACTTTAGGAGGTGGAGGCAAGAGGGTTGCCTGAGCCCATGGGTCCGAGACCAGCCCGAGCAACATGGTGAGACTTCGTCTCTACAATAAATCAAAAAATTAGCCAGGCATGGTGGTACACACCTTTGGTTCCAGCTACTTGGAAGACTGAGGAAGAAGGATCACCTGAGCCCAGCAGGTCAAGGCTGCAGTGGCCATGAATGTGCCACTTCACTCCAGCCTGGGTGACAGAATGAGACTCTGACTCAAAAAAAAAAAAAAAAAAAAAGGAAGGGGATTTATTTTTCACAGAGGTCATATCACGTAGCAGACAATTCCACCCATTAAAAGTTTGTGGTATAACCTACTGAATCTAACAGCACGCTGTTTTTTGACCAGTAAGTAAAAGTTTCATGCGCACAGGAGGTGGCAAAATTGCTTTTGAAAAAAGCTGAGAGAAAATCTTAGATGTTCCCACTGAAGTTAATGAGAAAATACAAACACATATGTTGTACAACTCCTTGTACAATAACTAACAGAATGTTGTAGGATCATTTGTGTTAGTTCAATGACTAAAGCAAGGTGGAACTACAGCAAAGTAACAACCTTCTTTGGGGTTATATTTCCAGAAGCATGCCTCACTATGCAATAGGGATCACTAGACTTATGGTAGAACACCTGCATGCGACATATTTCTATGCTAACTTAGAGGATGACTCTAAATGATCTTATTAAGCTTTATATGTAGAATTTGGAAGAGCAAAGTTACCAATATCCATTGAATGAACAATTAAAAAGACAGGCATTTTCCTCTAAATACTGCTTCAAGGCGATACATTTTCTCATTCATGAAAAGACTTGTAGGAAAATCTATGATTTGAAACTACACATTTGCATTGTTTCCATGATTAAAATATTTGGACCCACAAACGAATGACAAGTCACTTTTTGAAAAAGTAGAAAGCTCTTCCCCCCATTGAAGTTATAAGAGAGTACACAAATCCATATAAAAATGTTGCTTTTATGCTAAGGTCTAGAGTGTTATGATCATTTCTTTAGTTCAAAGAATGAAGCACTTTCAGAGATAAACAAGTAACAACATAGTCTCTCTGTTCCACTTACAGAGAAATGCTGTCCAGTGATATTCAGTGCAATCAACATACAACATACCTCTGTGCTGGATAACCTGCTGGATGTTTCCACATCTGTGAAGGTTTACTCTAAGACCTTTGGCAGAGCAAATATCAGGACTTATCTCAAGCATATTTTAAGAAACAAGACTTTTCCTTCATTTGCAGCTAACAGGTAGCAGATGATTCCATCCATTAAAATAGTTTGTAGGCCAGGCTTGGTGGCTCAGCCTGTAATCCCGTGCCTTGGGAGGCTGAGGTGAGTGAATTGCCTGAGCCCGCGGGTTCGAGACCCGCCTGGGCAACTTGACGAGACCTCATCTCTACAATAAAAATTTAAAAAATTAGCCAGGCGTGGTAGCGCGTGCCTGTAGTTCCAGCTACTTGGAAGGCTGAGGCGGAAGGATCGCCAGAGCCCAGCAGGTCGAGGCTGCAGTGGCCGGGAGCGGCCACTGCACTCCAGTCTGGGCGACTGAGTGAGACTCCAACTCAAAAAAAAAAAAAATTAGTTTGTAATATAACCTACTGAATCTAACACCATGCACTGTATTTATTCAGTAAGCAAAACATTTTCACACACATAGGAGGCTGTAAAATTGCTTTTGAAGAAAGCTGGGAGAAAACCTTAGGGGTTCCCATTGAAGTTAACAAGAAAATACAGCCATGCATGTTGTACAACTTCTTGTGTAATAACTGGCAGAATGCTGTGGGTGATCATTTGTGTTAGTTCAGCTAATAAAGCATGCTAGAACTACAGCAAAATAGCAACCTTCTTTGGAGTTCTATTTCCAGAAACATGTTTCACTGTGCAATAGAGATCACTAGGCTTAGGATGGGACATCCACATGCTACATACTTTTATGTCAAGTTGGAGGATACTTCCAGATTATCTGATTAAGTAGAACCTATGTAAAATTTGGAAGAGTGAGAAGTAACTAATACACATTTAATGAACAGTTAAGTCATGAACTTTAATTATGGCTTAAGGCAACAGATTCCCTCTTGCATGAAAATACTTTAGGCAAACCTATAATATGTAAAAACTACACATTGTGTTGTTTCAGTGATTTGAATATCTGGAACCACAAAAGAAGTTGCTAGGTTACTTTTTCTAAAAGTAGAAAGTTCTCCCCATTGAAGTTATAAGGAGAGTACACACATTTATATAGAAACACTGTTTGTATCCTAAGTGTTAGTGTTAATTAAGATCATTTCTTTTTGTTGTTGTTGTTGTGATGGGTTTATTTTATTTTGTTGTGATGCAAAACCAAAGATCCCACTATAGCACAGAGACCAATTATATTAAAAGGTCATGGAAAAGTGGGGTGGGACATGCAGGACGTGATGTACAATTTGGAGGGTCAGGTCTCTCCTGAAACATGACATTACACTGTCACTGAGGAACACATTAAATTAACACTGCAGAACTGAACTGAAATGTGGCACAAACATGACAACTTCCAGGAATGCCTTCAAGCTCCTCCCTCAGGATGGACTTGCAATCTCAACTTCAATGTGGAGAGGACTACAATTCTTTGGAAGAATAAAAAGTTCACACTTTCGAAATTTCACAGAAGAATTTTTAGGCCAAAACGGCCTAAAAAACGGCCTACAAGAGTGGGTTCATTTCTCTTCACTTCCAGGAACACATCTGATGCTTTACTCAAACCACATTAATCTTCCAGTTCAAAACCCAACCCAATCTTCTGACCTCCTGCATTGAAGTTCTTTCCATCAATTAAAGCTGATATGGTCAGTTTGATTCCTCGTTGAAGGGTCTGAGTATAACCCAGTCCAATCAGGCTGGCATTATTTACTTTAGCAGACAGAGAAGTTCTACAATCCAGCTTGTATTTAGCAGCAATGCCAAAACAGGTGTCATTACTGCCAGCTGTCCAAGCAAGGTTTTGATGTTTCAATCTTCTCATTAACCTTCTGGGAGATAGAATCTCCAAATTCAGTGCCATCATTCACATGAGCGTGCAACTGGAAGTCTGCAGCTTTGTAACCCAGGGTGAAATTATTCTGTGACAGTTTGGATTTGTCTGTGTCAAAACTCATCTGATAGCCAGCAAGCCACCCTTCAAAGGCCAACACAGCCCACCCATAGATGGTTGACCCAGAAAAATCTATATCAACATTATTGCCAAAACTGAAACAACCCTGTTTAGAAGAGGCCTTCAATTTCCTGCTCTTCTTTCCTGTGTTTGGTACAAATATGGTATCAAGAGAGTTTCAACCCTTCAGCCAACTTATTTTCCAAAGAGATCTCTGCCCCAAGAGTATTGTCTGTGTTCCATTTTTGGGTGAAGTCCATAGTTGCAGACCTTATATTTGGTCTCTAGGTTGCCTGACGCTTTCTCTGTAATGTGTAAGCATAACCAGAAGTAGAAAATTCTACTCCACTACAAGACTTGGCTTTCAGATCTATCTTGACCATGCCACCTTTGTAGAAGACATCCTTGGTAGCTTTTCCCAGGTTACAGTAACTTGGTGTTACACAAATCTCTGACCTGATGCCGGTCCCCGCACAGCCAGGGAACCGCTGAAGGTCTCCTTCCCACCAACGCCATCTGGCTTCACTGCCCGGCTGCACTTGCACCTGGTCCTGTGCTGGATCAGGGTGGGGTAACAGCCACACGCAAGTGAAGATCGTTTCTTTTATTTCCCAGTATGAAGCACTTCAGAGACAAGCAAGTTAAAATGTAGTTTATGTTGTTTGTTTTTCCTAGTTACACAAATGTTACCCAGTAGTATTCAGTACAGTCCCCTTATAGTTGCACACTCGCATACAACGTACTTCTTTGCTAACCCACTTTCCACATTATCTGCGTTCACTCTAGATCAGAGTTTGGCAGAGCAGATATCAAAACTCCCTTCAAGCACATTTTCAGAAACAGAATTTTTCCTTTATTTGCAGTCAACAGGTGGCTGATAATTCCACCCATTAAAAGTTTGTAATATTACCTAATCTAAAAGCACAGTTTTCATTCAGCAAGTAAAACACTTTCACATACATGAAGTTGCAAAATTGCTTTTGAAGAAAGCTGAGTGACAACCTTAGATGTTCCCATTGAAGTCAATGAGAAAATACAAATGTGTGTAAAATGAACATTTATGTTAGTTTGGTGAATAAAGCATGGTGAAAATACAGTAAAGTAACAAACTTTTTTGGAGTTATATTTCCAGAAACATGTTTTACTGTGCAATAGAGATTGCTAGGCTTAGGGTGGTACACCAGCATGCCACGTACACTTCGGCTGAGGTTTCCAAATTCTCCAATTTAGTTGAGTCTATGTAAAATGTAAAAGAATGAGAAGTTACCAATGTCTGTTTAATTAACTAGTACAGAGTCATGCACGCACTCTACTTTAAGTATGGCCCAAGGCAATAGATTCTTTTATTCATGAAAATACTTTAGGTAAACCTCTAATATTTAAAACTACACATTGCATTGTATTACATGTCTCAAAAACTGGGATAAAAAAAGTTTTCTAACTTAAATTTCATCCAAAGTCCTTATTTCTGTGAACTAAAACAAATAATTATAGAACATGATGACCCTTGGAGTATAAGAAGTTTTTTTTTACATTTAGAACAAGAAGCATGTTTACGTAACTATTTGCATAAAAATCCTGTTAACATCTTGCTCTGCAAAAAATAAACCAAAACAGATAATTTAGAAACATACAGCAAGTTAGTAAATAATTTTATTCTATGCAAAATTTTCCATGAAAATCTTTTTTTTTTTGTCAGAGTCTCATTCTGCTGCCCAGGCTGGAGTACAGTGGCATACTCATGGCCACTGCAGCCTCGGCCAGCTGGACTCAACCAATCCTTCTGCCTCAGCCTTCCAAGTAGCTGGAAATACAAGCGTGAATCACCACATTCAGTTAATTTTTTTTATCTACTGTAGAAACAAGGTCTTGTCAAGTTGCCCAGGCTTGTCTCAAACCCCTGGGCTCAGGCAATCCTCTCACCTCTACTTCCCAAAGTGCTAGGACTACAGATGCGAGCCACTGTACCCAGATTCATGATTAATCTTATTGCACTGAATAGCATAGGAAAGCATGTTTCTAACTGCAACCAAAAAATGCTTTCTAACTAAAATCTCTCTCAAAGTGCTTTATTGCATGACAAGAACCAAATGATTATAGCTCATTTTAGCACTTAACATGTAAGAAGCTTTTCTAAATCTGGAACAAGGAGCATGCTTCTTTATTTGTCAAAAATATCTGGATAACTTCTGGCTCTGCAAAATGCTTACATAGAGAGAATTAATGCAGATAATTTGGACATATCCAACAAGTCGGCCTAGAATTTCATTCTATGTAGGACAGTCATAATAAGTTTATTTCACTGAATAGCACAGTGCAGCATGTCCTTGTAACTGTAACTCAAAAATTCTTTTACTTGGATCTCTCTGAACGTTTTCCATTTCATGAACTTAAACAAATGATTATAACATATTTCAGCACTTAGCATACAAGCATTTTTTTTTAAACATGGATGTAGCTCCTTATGCCTTCAATGGGAAAAGAAAAGCCTTTTAACTTTTCCCAAAAGTGACCTAGCACGGTTTTTGTGGCTGAAAGTATTCCACTCACTCAAAAAATACAGAGTGGTTTGCCATTCTGTAGGTTAAGCCAGAAATATTTGTGTAACTAGAAGAATCTATCGCTTGTAGGTCACATTTAGAACCAGAAACATTTTTTTTACTATATGTGAAAGTGATCTATGCTGCCAAATGCATGCAAAGTATGCACTAATGTAGATAATTTAGATGTATTCAGCATGTCAGCATACAAACTCGTTCTATGCAGGAATAGGCCACTATAAACTTACTTCACTGAATATGAACACAATGCGGCATGTCTCTGTAACTGCAATGAAAAAATACTTTCTAATTCAAATCTCTCTCAAAGTCCTTCTTTCCATGAACTAAAACAAATAATTACAGCACATTTTAGCCCTTGGTGTGCATGTAGGATTTCTATATTTGGAACAAGAAAAATGTTTGCCCAAGTATTTGCCAAAGAAAACTTGGTAACATCTTCCTCTGCTAAATGCTTACATAGAGAACACTAATGCAGATAATTTGGACACATCTAGCAAGTTAGCATAAAGTGCTGGCCATAATAATCTTATTGCACTGAACAACTCAGGGCAGCAAGTCTCTAACTGCAACCAATAAATGCCTTCTAACTTAAATCTCTCTCAAAGTGCTTTATTCCTTGACCTAAAACAGATGACTATAGTTAATTTTAGCACTTAGAAAACAAGGAGTTTTTCTAAATTTGGAACAAGGAGCAAATTTATTTAACTATTTTTCAAGGAATATGAATAACTTCTCACTCTGCAAAATGCTTACAAGGTAAGAACTAACATAGATAATTTAGAATCATGCAACATATGGACTTCACAGCAACTTGGATGGATTTAGAGTCTATCATACTCAGTGATCTATCACAAAAACAACAGAGTACCATATATTCTCACTCATAAGTGAACCTTGAACAATTATCATAATACTATAAGAAAGGGATTGGCAGTAATGGGAAACTGCCAGGGGGTGGTGGGATTGGCAGTTGAGGGAAACTGCCAGGGGAGGGAGGGGTACACCTCATCAGCAAGGGGACCTGCATAATGAACATCTGTATACCTAACCCTGAATTGTACTCCACATCTTCAAAATAAAGAAAAAAAAATGTAAAAAAAAAAAAAAGAATCAAGCAGCAAGTTAGCAAAGAACTTCATTGTACATATTTCATACTTAAAAGTATACTTATACCTACAAGTACAATATACTTATAAGTACAATAATGAGTATGTTACACACATAATTTTATATATAAAAAGTGATACATATATATATTTTTAAAATTAAAGGATCAAAAGTCACACTATATAACACTCCTACCAAACAACAACAGAGTTAAACAACCCAATAGAACAGGCAAAGGATATGAACAGGCAATTTTCAGAAAAATATGTGAAAATATAGTAAATGATGAAATAAACAAAATAATAGCAATCAAATAAATACAAATTAAAATGTTTTTTCATTCAGAGAAGCATTTTTTTAAATTGACAATATTCAGTGTTATTGTCACCTCCATACACTGTTGGTAGGAGTATAAACCAGCACCTTTTTTTAGAGGACAGTCTGGCAATAGCTATCAAAATTTTAAATCCACAACCCTCAAACCCAAAAAGTCTTCATTCCATAATCCAACAATAGAAATTCTTAGAGAAGACACAAAATATTACATTTTGCATCCTTTTTAATGTAACTATTCGTAATAATGAAAAACTGGAAACTTGAATGTCCATCAATACAAGGAATAGGTTATGTTATAACTCATCAATATGTAGCAGACATCTATGGTTTGGCCTGCAAAGCAGTACTTCCACTTTGTTCTAGTAAGACACCCTCTTTTTCTTCTAGAACTGCCCTTCCATCACCTAGAGGAAGTCATTCACAAGGCTCCACTCCCTATAGTCACAAGGATAGAAATGTGATTCAATGGGAACATATGACTCCATTCCTCTGGTTTATAGTGACTGGTCAAAGAACAAGCACAAAATACAGGCAGGGACAAGCAGATGAGCAGATGCTAAAAGAAAGGGGTCTCTCTCTCCTTTTGAGTCCATAAAAACTGGGGCTGCTGAAGGCCACCTTTGCCTACTTGGTAAAGGCCAATCTGAGAATGAAGTCAACACAGGGAAGGCAGAACTAAAAAGATGGTTCCAAAAATCAGCTATCTTCCTTAGACTTCCTAGTTCCAAGAACCAGCTCTCATAAAGCCTGTCACTCACAACTGAAAGAATTCTGGCAACAGAGAATAACACAACCATCAGAAGAATGAGGTAGATCTGTATGTACACATAGTATATCAGGGGAAAACAGTATAAAGTCTTCAGAGCATTATTACATTATGCCGGTTTTGTTTTTAAAATGTATATATTTTTCTATTAATAGAACTGGGAAAAGAGGCGAATGTTCACTTTAACAAATATAGGACTTTTAAAAATTACATATACAAACAATATTTAAAATCACAGAAAATAAAATGTTAGAAAATTAAATGCTATGCATAAAATTTAGCATCAAACTTAATTTCCATAGAAGCCTGTGGAATATTTTTCCTAAAAAGGAATAAAAATAGTAACGGCAAAATCAAATTATAATTAATATAAATAATATAATTTTGGCATTACTTCTAAGTGTTCATTTGTGTTTTATATATAACTTTTCTTCAATCTCCTTCCAAAAAGCCAAATCTAGAAAAGTGGAGTCTATACACTTGAAATCTCTGGGCAGTTTTTGAAAATACAGTCATGTTTATATCTGTGATGCAATAATATAACAAGAAACTAAAGAAGGGAGATATTTCTAAAGAAGCTCAAACTTTTAAAAAATACCCAAATGGAGGCACAGAATTTTGCAGAATGGACCATAAGAACAGGACGCATAGTAACTCAATCAACATGGAAGATCGTCCTTTTTCCATGTCAGTGTTTCAGTGTTTGCACCCCAAATGTAAAATCCATATCCCAGCCAGGCATGGTGGCTTAAGCCTGTAATCCCATTACTTTTGGAGGCTGAGGTAAGAGGACTGCCTGAGCCCCCAGGTTCGAGACCAGCCTGGGCAACTTGATGAGACCTCGTCTCTATAAGAAATTTAAAAATTAACCAGGTGTGGCAGTGTGTGCCTATAGTTCCAGCTATTGAAAGCCTGAGGCAGGATTGCCTGAACCCAGAAGGTCGAGACTGCAGTGGCTGTGAGCATGTCACTGCACTCTAGCCTGGGTGATAGAGTGAGACTCAGACTCAAAAAAGAAAGAAAGAAAGAAAGAAATCTATATCCTTCCAGGGCTCTCGCTATGCTCCCTCTATCTATGTCAACTAACATGTTTACCTCTCAAAACATACTCTACATAAATAAGAGCACATTAGGCATATTTACTAATAACTGATCACATGAATAAAAATTAATGTAAGTTTAGATTTAAACTAAAACAGAAATAAAATCTAAAAAACTGTTAAGCTATAAAAGGAACAAGGAAGGTATTATTTTACTCCTAGCTACATATCACTGCCTTAATATTCTAGCAAGCTACAAAAGACAAAATATAAATTCTAAGATAAAGTGGAAATTCAATTGAAAAACCAGTTTGATTTTTTAAAAGTTGAATAAATGGTTTTAAATCAATATTTGGCTGCAGCTGATGCAGAATTCATAGGCAGTACTTTTAAAAACTCTGCTATCTGGCAGGTGCAGTGGCTCATGTCTGTAATTCTAGCACTTTGGGAGGTGGAGGTGAGAGGATTTCCTGAGTCCAGGGGTTCAAGACCAGCCTGGGCAACTTGGCGAGACCTTGTCTCTACAATAAATTAAAAAGTTAGCCAAGTGTGTTGGCAAGTGCCTGTGGTTCCAGCAACTTGGAAGACTGAGGTGGAAGGATCACCTGAGCCCAGCAGGTCGAGGCTGCAGTGGCTATGAGCGTGCCACTGCACTCCAGTCTGGGCAACAGAATGAGACGCCTACTAAAAAAAAATAATAATAATAAGTGAAATACCTTAACATAAATCAATGTTTAAGAAAAATCTAGCATAACTCCTTCCACATTTAGTAGTATCTGAAAGGTAAGAACTATTATTTTTTCAAACTTAAGAAACAAACATAACCACATTTGGGGAAAAATGTGTCTTTCTGAAACACTAAAAAGATACCAAAATATTGTGCATTCTTCAAAGGATCACATTATGTTACAATGACACACTATGACCCATAGTGGGTTTGAAAAAAACATAACGAGATTTAATGTTATGATTTCATCACTATAATTTTAATCAGTAAGCATATTAATGTCACATATAATATCAAGATCACATAGTAGGTTGTCATTTTGACTGTGTAAGAAATATGGTCAGAATACAGTTAAAGAAAAATATCTTCTTTTTAATAATTCACATTCAGCAATAGTGAAAATGCTGTAAATACACATCAGCTCTGAACAACACATTTCATTTCTGTTTCAGACCTGCTATGCTATCTATTGTTGTTTTGATGATTGCACAGTTCAACATAAAAATGCATCCTGGCCAGGCTCAATGGCTTAGCCTGTAATCCCAGCAAGTGGATTGCCTGAGCCCACGGGTTCAAGACCAGCCGGGGCAACTTGGTGAGACCTCGTCTCTACAAAAAACAAAAAATTAGCCAGGCATGGTAGTGCACACCTGTAGTTCCGGCTGCTTGGAAGGCTGAGGTGGAAGGATGGCCAGAGCCCATCAGGTTGACGCTGGGGTGGCCGTGAACGTGCCACTGCACTACAGCCTGGGCGACTGAGTGAGACTCCAACTCAAAAAAAAAAAAATACATCCCACTCAGATTCTCAGTAAGTGAGATTAGGCAGACAACGTCCCAATCATTAAAGCTCTTATTTTAAGACAAGTATTACACAAACACTTGCATGGAAATCAGACTTGCTGTAATTGTGATGAAAAACAACCCTAAGAAGAATACTGCACATGTGGTACCTATTGCATTTTTATTCACTCATCTTGCATTCCCTCCTCTTTCTTTTCATTTCTTCCTCCTCTCTGAAGTGCTGGATTAAAGTGTAATTACACTAGGTTTGTAAAAGGCTTAATGTGAGAGAACTATGTGTTTAAGAAAGCAAGACTTTCAGACAATATATCTCCAAATAGTCTCTGTTTTATATGTTTCTACGATCTTTCTTATAAAGAGGGAGTGTTTTATGTGCAACACCTGCAAATAGAAATAAATCTACATTTAATTCAAGCCCAATCAATATATCAAATATAAAGAAAAAAAGCAAACTACAATGACTGTGATTCTCAGGGCAGCATGTGCAAAATCCAATATTTTGTGATCTATTTACACTGTGGTCAGAAAAGAAATGTGCCAAAACTCCCTTTCCCATTCCACTTGAACTGATTCCCCACAATTCCAACAAATATCTCCTGTGACATTAGGTTGTCATCAGCTTGTGTGATACCTAGTTCACTCAACCTTTTCTTCTTCATCTGGCCTTTCTGAGTGGAGATAGCAACTAGTTCATTTACAATTTCACAATTTCCCTCTACTTGATCAGAAAGGTCAGATCTTGCATAAAGCTCCATTTTATCAGTTGCACATTGAATCAGCTCTTCTAGATCCACTCTTTCAGTTGCATCTGTCTCTCCACTTGTTTGAATTTTAAGTGCTTTGTTTTCTGGAGAAACAAATAAATTATAACAAATAAGGTTAAATATACACGCTAATCCAAGTAAAACATATTTCTACACAGTCTTTTGAGCTTTCAAGCTTTTTCTGCCAAGGATTCCTGCTGTCTAACTGGATTTTACAAATTCTTTACCATAAGAATCTCAATGAGCAGCTGTCTTGCCTTTTATGTCAAGGTTTCCTGACACTTACACAAGATCACCAATTTTGAACTCTTTATACCCTTTTCATCCTAGAACCTCATTTACTCCATAGACATTTCCTGGATATTTACTATCTGATGCTAAGCACTGTTGCTAAGAGCTAGGACAGAAAGATTAATGAGACAATGCTACTTTTCTTAAATGAACCCCCAATGTAGCAGCTAATTCTAGATGGGCACCATGATCCCCACTCACTAGTACTACTTTCATGACTGTTAAACAGCAAAATGCTTTTGCATTATAATTTTGCAATGTAATTAAGATTATGGATCCATTTTCTCCAGCTAGTTGCAAAAGAACAAGTTGAAGAGACTCAAAGCATGAGAGATTTGCCTTGACAGCGATTCTCTGTCATTGAGATAGAGGGGCCATGAGTCAAGGACTGAGAGCAGCCATTAGGAGCTGAGTGCAAGCCCCAGCCAACAGCCAGCAAGAAAACAAAGATCACAGTCCTGTGACCTAAAGGGACGAATTCTGCCAGTAAATTACATGAATGAGTTTGAAAGCAGATTCCTCCACCAGAGCTTTCAGATAAGAGTCCTGCCTGGCTGAAACCTCAGTTTCACCTTTTTGAGAACTGTGAGGAAATAAAAAATTCACAGAGCAGATCCTGAAGGATGACAAGAACTACACCTTAAACTCCTTTCTCAACCTGAGAAGTTAATGAAATAAATAAACAAGCAAACTGCTTTAAACTTTCCTCATCCACATCAATGCTTAATCCTTCTCTATGACTAAGATTTAATAGTGATTTGCATCACGGCATGAAGTTCACGAATTCCCACTGAGTTAGCTCACCTTTGCTGCTAAGAAAAGTAGGTGGTAAGGAGATATTTACTTCTACCAATAAAAAACAGAGACAAACTCCACTATCCCCTCCAGTAAACACACACTGGCACATTTATTTCAATGCCAGGGAACTGCTGGACCACAGAAACCACAACATCAAGGTTCTGAATGAACAGTTGAACTAGTTGACCTTAAAAGTTTTTCATCCTGAGATTCTACAATGTTATAGCTTTACCAAGCTTCGCTCCATGCCCAAGCACATTCTAGCAATCTTTTTTAAAGAGGGGAGGAAAATTCAGATTCTTAATCAGAGTTTAATTGCTGAAAGTAAGTAAATTAGATCTGATTTTTATATTTAAAAATTAAATATAGCATACCTTCAGTTTCATCTTGGGCATTTTCTTGCAGGTCAGAGAAAATTGTTGGTTTCACCAAGACAACGCCATAGCCTTCATTATTATGTATAATATTATTTACCATGGATATCTTGGGAATGTCATAATGTTCATCTAAGAAGTCCTATGCCATTGAAAACAAATGTTTTAAGAAACTGTCATATTCAACATTGCCTGCTTTAAAAATCTTGACTTTTTTTCACATTATTCTACAAATAAACTAGAAAAGTTGTGTTTATAAATATGTTGTAGCATAGCCTGAGTTCGGAGTGACACAGCATTCCTGTCATTTCTGCAGACTTATAACAACAATGCATTCTCACAAGAGACCTTCAATCACTAACTACTGATATTATTACAATTTATATATTTTTAATGTTTTTCAAAGACAGAAAACAATAGAACCCCAAATGGGAGTTTAAGAAAACATAATTTCTTAGATGAAATCATTAGAAACAGAGTGCTTCTGCTGATGCTCACCTTAATGAGGACCCCATCCCTGCAGTGATGGATCCCATTGTCACTCAGGGTACACATACTCCCAGGATATATTTCTATACCAGCACCCTACAATTTGAGATAATGACAGTCAGTTTTTAAAAGGCAAGACTGTAAGCGGTTTATTATAGTCATTTCTTAGCCTCAAACACAGTACAAATGTAAAGTACAAAGAAAAAGTGTTTTACAGCTGTTTTAGTAGGTATTTTTAGTCAACATTTCCATTTGTTCCATTTCTGGCAAGTTGTTGATCATTTATTACTTTCAAAAACCACATATATAGAACATCACAGGAGTGTCAACATTTGATTACTGTTCTGCTCTTTCTTTCTAGATGAATCAGTTTTCTGATTTTGCCTCCAAAAAAGTTCCTTTAATAATTTTGTTAGGCTGGGCACAGTGGCACAAGCCTGTAATCCCAGCACTTTGGGAAGCCAAAGCAAGAGGACTGTCTGAGCCTAGAGGTTCAAGGCCAGCCTGGGCGGCCTGATGAGACCTCGTCTCTACAATAAATCAAAAAATAAGCAGGGCGTGGTAGCATGCACTTGTAGTTCCAGCTACTTGGAAGGCTGAGGTGGAAGGATTGCCTGAGCCCGGCAGATCAAGGCTGCGGTGGCCATGAGCATGCCACTGCACTCCAGCCTCAGCAACTGAGTGAGACTTCAACTCAAAAATTATTATTATTATTATTATTTTGTTGAAAGATATACTTACACAAAATGACCATTCTCTCAGAGATGATTATTTGCAGAAAAGTATTTCAGTTTAGTAAAATACTGTTAATTTGAGGATAGAAGCAAGACCTTACTTTTTTTTTTTTGTAATTGGTGTCTCACTCTGTCATCCAGACTGGAGTACAGTGGCCGCTCCCGGCC
>NW_007091480.1:64424-71085 GCF_000164805.1 Carlito syrichta
GCTCAGCCTGTAATCCCGCGCCTTTGGGAGGCTGAGGTGAGTGGATTGCCTGAGCTCCCACCCCCACCCAACACTAACAAGGAGCTGCCCAAACATCTTGGTGTCAATGGAGGTCAAACAGGAACTATGACTCCTACCTCCCTCCACCTGGTAGTAACAAGGCGATGCCCACCCACCAACCTTATCCCCTCCACAGTAGTGTCAGAGAAGAACCAGACTCTCTTAACACAATACAAAAAGGTACAGGTTTCAATTGAAAATCACTTATCATACCAAGAAACAGGAAGATGTCAAACTGAATAAGATAACCCATAAATGCCAAAACCAAGATATCAGAGATGACAGAATTAGCTAACAATGATTTTGAGGTATCCATGATGAATTTGCTTCAAGAAACAATTATAAACGAATAAAAAATGAAAGTCTTAGCAAAGAAATAAAAGATATAGGCTGGGCGCGGTAGCTCAAGCCTGTAATCCCATCACTTTGGGAAGTGAGGCAAGAGGATTGTCTGAGTCCAGGGATTTGAGACCAGCATGGGCGACTTGGTCTGAAATAGCAGGAGAAAGAGGATAAGGCTAAAAAAAAAAACCTTGAAGAAATAATGACTAGAAGATATGAAAGACTTCCGGCAAGATGGCGACAGGGCAGCCTGGTCTATGAAACCCTCTGCAAAGGAGAACGCAGAGGGTCTCTGGCTCTCTCCCCAGAGGCTGCAGATCCCAACATCAGCAGCCTCCTCTTCACACAGAGCTCGGCTGTGGCCAACGCTGGGGCATCGCAGCAGTCTGGACAGCCACTGCAGCCGCAGACACAGCAGCCGAAGCACCGCCACGACCTCCTTGGCAACCATAGCGCATCGCATCACTGGTGCCTGAGGCGATCCACGACTTCAGTTCTTGAAGCTCTTGCAGGCAAGATCTGCTGGGATCGCTGCCACCATGACGTCCAGCCGGCCGTGGGTCTCCTTCCGTGTGCCCTGAAGCAGGCTCCCATCTCCGGCCTCTGCTCAACTCCTGTCTAACTCCACCCGCTCTGGGGCAAGCAGCTGAGATATCACCACCTGCTGGCGATTCAAAGTAACAACACCGAAATGGGAGAAACAAGCTTGAAAAACAGGCCAGAATTGAGTGGTGAACTGAGGGTCATCTGAACTGTCCTTCACAGCAGGCCAGGGGCAACTGACCCTAACTGCGAACTAATTTACAAGCTTGAAAAGACAGCTAGAAATCAGAGCTGAAAGGACATTGGACTTAAACGAAAAGTCTCAGAGTGTGCTCGATTGGTTCTGTTAGTTTAATGACTTAATTCTATTCCTACTGTTTTGTTCCTTTTTCTTTTCTTTCTTTCTTTTTCTTTTCTTCTTCCTTTTCTTCTCTTTTCTCCTCTCTGTAAACCATATCTTTGTATAGAGGAACAGCACACCAATAAGGTGGTTGGTTAGCTTGCATGTTAGCATCATTGTATGTTTTATTTTTTTTTTGTATGGGAGTTGGTTAGTCTGTAGCCGTGGTCTATTGTTTTTATCTGTTTCAGTTTAGGTCTCTCTCTCCGTTTGTTGGTACACTCATCTGTTTCCCCCTTACGCCTCTCTCTCCACCCCCCTCTTCGCTCCACTATCTGCTCCATTCTCTTCCCTCTGCTAACCACATTTTATTTCAGGGAGTAAACCTACAGCCCCACTGCATGGACAGATTCCAAGGCAGTGAGAAGTGGGTTTCAGATTATCCATACACCTGTCAGCAAATACCAGGACCTGCAGATAGATTTTTGAATCACAGCTCCCCGCTTAAGTAAATCTCAAAACTGCAAAAAGGACCACCCCCAACCTACAGTGCAACTCCAGAATTGAACAAAGTAAGAGGGCATACATAAAGAATAGGAGATTGAACAAACAGAAGTAAAAGTAATCCCTCTACCCCTGAATAACAGAATTAAAGAAGACGGTGACATGGAGGGAAGTAAAAAGTAAGGAGGGGGAAAAAACTGGACAAATGAAGAAAAACCCAAAGAAGAATATAGGTCTCACACAGACCCCTGGGAGATCAGACACTGCGAAAACAGATTCCAGAACACAAACAATGAAGAGCCTCCAGAATGACTGGTCACATGCAACAAATCCAGACATCAAGACATTAATAAAGAGAATTTTAAAAATTGAGTAGAGACAAGAGGAAAATAGGAAGGAGCTGATGTCAGAAATAACAGCAGTAAAGAATACTGTGATGGAACTAAATAACAAACTAATAAACATGGAAAGCAGAATTAGCCAAGCAGAAGAAAGAATCTCAGAGCTCAAAGACCAAAACACAGAACTAACCCAAACTGTCAAAAGCATAGAAAAGCTCAAAAAGACAGAACAAAACCTTCAAGAGATGAATGATCACTTCAAGAGACTGAACCTAAGAGTAATTGGCCTTCCTGAGGCAGAGAGAGAAACAGAGGCCACACTGGAACAAACATTTCATGAAATCATTCAAGAAAACTTCCCTCATCTCATCAAGGATGAAAAAATTCAAACACAAGAGATTCAGAGAATCCCTGCAAGACAACAAATGAGAAGAACAACTCCCAGACACATAATAATTCGTCTAAACAAAGTAGGTATAAAAGAAAAAATCCTAAAGGCTGCAAGAGAAAAAGGTCAGACTACGTACCAGAGAAGACCAATTAGAATAACAGCAGATTTATCTACAGAAACCCTCCAGACTAGGAGAGCTTGGAGCCCTATCTTCAAAGTTCTAAAAGATAAACAATTTCAACTGAGAATAACCTACCCAGCCAAGCTGAGCTTCATCAGTGAGGGAGAATTGAAATCTTTCCCAGATATTCAATACCTAAGAACCTACGCTGCCACAAGACCACCTCTACAAGAAACACTTAAGAAAGCATTGAACACAGAAGAAAAGGAAAAAAGAACAACAACGTTCTTCACAAGAGTACAGGCAAAAGATTAAAAACACACACGATCCAACTCTAAAACCAAAAGAAAGACAACACACAAACAGGAAGAACAACAACTCTGTAAGAACATTATGATAATAGGGCTCAACTCTCACATTTCAATAATTAGTTTGAATGTGAACGGACTAAATGCCACTGAAAAGACATAGAATGGCAAAATGGATAAAATATCAACAGGCAACAATCTATTGCCTTCAAGAGACTCACCTCACTAGAAAGGACACTCACAGACTCAAAGTAAGAGGATGGAAAACAAATTTTCAGGCGAATGGAACACAAAAGAAAGGCAGAGTCGCGATCTTAATTTCAGACAAAATACCCTTTAAGCTATCAAAAATTTAAAAAGATACAGAAGGCCACTACATAATGATAAAAGGTTCAATCCATCAATAAGAACTATCCATCCTAAACATATATGCACCAAACATAGGAGCACCAACTTTCATAAAGCATGGTAAACTAAAAAAAGATATCGACTCCAATACCATCATAGTTGGGGACATTAATACCCCACTCACAACCCTAGACAGATCATCAGAACAAAAAAATCAGCAATGAGATCTGAAACCTCAATGTGACTCTTGATCAAATGGACTTAATTGATACCTACAGAACCCTCCATCCAAAGACCACAGAATACACATTCTACTCATCACTGCAAGGAACGTACTCTAAGATCGACCACATACTTGGCCATAAATCAAGCATAAGCAAATTTAAAAGGACTGAAAGGTTACCATGCACCTTCTCGGACCACAGTGGAATAAAAATAATCATTAACACCAACAAGGTCCCCCCAAAACCCACAAAGACATGAACACTAAACAGCATGATGCTAAACAACTCCTGGGTCAATGATGAAATCAAAACAGAGATTGAAAGATACCCGGAAACAAATGGAAATGAAGAAACATCTTACCAAAGTCTCTGGGATGCCATGAAAGCTGTAGTAAGAGGGGAATTTATATCCCTACAAACACACATGAAGAAAATGGAAGGATCATAAATTAACAGCCTAAGAAGCCACCTAAAAAAGCTGGAAAAGCAAGACCACAAAAACCCTAATTTCAGCAGAAGAATCCAGATCACCAAAATAATAGCCCAAATCCAGGACATAGAAGACAAAAAGACAATACAAAAAAATCAATGAAACAAAAAGCTGGTTCTTTGAAAGGATAAACAAGATCGATGGTCCCCTAGCTAGACTGACCAAGAAAAAGAGAGAAAAAGCCCAAATAAACACAATAAGAAACACAAAAGATGAAGTCACATCTGATCCTGAAGAAATACAAAAGATCATTAGAGACTACTATGTACACTTGTATGGAAACAAACTTGAAAACCTTTCGGAAATGGAGGACTTTCTGTCATCACACAACCTGCCTAGGTTGAAACAAGAAGAAATTGAGACCTTAAGTAGACCTATAACAATCAAGGAAATTGACTACATAATAAGAAAACTACCTACAAAAAAAAGCCCTGGTCCAGATGGCTTTCCAGCAGAATACTACAAGACATTTGAGGAGGAGCTTACACCAATCCTACTGAAGGTATTCCAGGCAATTGAGAAAGACGGAACTCTCCCCAAATCATTTTACAAAGCTAACATCACATTGATTCGCAAGCCAGGTAAAGACTCAACAAAGAAAGAGAACTACAGGCCAATATCTTTGATGAACATAGATGCTAAAATTCTCAACAAGATCCTAGTGAACCAGATTCAACAACACATCTCAAAAATCATCCATCATGACCAAGTAGGCTTCATCCCTGAGACACAAGCCTGGTTCAACATTCGTAAAACCATAAATGTAATTAAATACATCAACAGATATCAAAACAAAAACCACATGATTATATCATTAGATGCAGAAAAGGCTTTTGATAAAATCCAGCACCGCTTCTTGATAAAAACCCTCGAACAGCTAGGTATACGGGGAACATACCTCTAAATAGTAAAAGCTATCTACGAGAAACCCACAGCCAGCATACTCCTAAACAGACAAAAACTGAAACCATTTCCCCTGAAAACTGGAACAAGACAAGGATGCCCACTCTCACCCCTCCTGTTCAATATAGTATTGGAAGTCCTGGCTAGAGCAATCAGAGAAGAGAAGGCAATCAGGGGTATCTAAATAGGAAAAGAGGAAGTCAAATTATCTCTCTCTGCAGATGACATGATCGTGTACCTTGAACCCAAGAGAATCTGTCAAAACCTCCTTACATTGATAAAGGACTTTGGCAAAGTCTCAGGATATAAAATAAATGTGCAAAAGACAATTGCATTTCTTTACACCAATAATAAACAAACAGAAACCCAAATAAAAAGCACAATTCCATTCACAATAGCCACAAAAAAAATGAAATACCTTGGCATCTTCCTAACCAGAGACGTGAAAGACCTTTACAATGAAAACTACAAAACACTGCTCAAAGAAATCAAAGATGACACAGACAAGTGGAAAAATATCCCATGCTCATGGATTGGAAGAATCAACATTGTGAAGATGTCCATCTTACCTAAGGCAATCTACAGATTTAATGCAATACCCACCAAATTACCAACAACATTCTTCTCAGACCTAGAAAAAACAACAGGAATTCATATGGAAGCACAAACGACCAAGAATAGCCAGAACAATCCTCAGCAAAAAAAAAATAAAGCAGATCGTATCACATTACAGACTTCAAACTTTACTATAAAGCTACAATAATCAAAACAGCTTGGTATTGGTACAGGAACAGGCATATAGACCAATAGAATAGAATTGAGATTCCAGAAGCAAAACCTCAATTTCTCAACCAACTCATCTTTGACGAAGCCTTCACCACCTACCACTGGGGAGAGGAGAACCTATTCAGTAAATGGTGCTGGGAAAACTGGCTGACCACATGCAGAAGATTGAAACAGGACCCCTATCTATCCCCATACACAAAAATTAACTCTAAATGGATCAGAGACCTAAACGTAAAACCTCAAACCATAAGAACCTTAGAAAATGAAGGATATACCTTCATGGAAATTGGAACTGGCATCCAATTCCTGAACAAAACCCGAAACCCACAGGCCATAAAAGATGAGATAGATAAGTGGGACCTCATTAAACTGACAAGCTTCTGCAAAGCCAAAGAAACCATCAAGAGAGCAGGGATATAGCCTACAGACTGGAAAAAAGTATTTGCCAACTCCAGGTCTGACAAAGGCTTAACATCTTCCATCTACAAGGAACTCAAATGTGCTAAAAAGAAAAAAACAAACAACCCCATTACAAAATGGGCAAAAGATATGAACAGACACTTCTCAAAGGAAAACATCTAAGTAGCCAACAGACTCATGAAGAAATGTTCAACCTCACTAATCATCAGGGAAATGCAAATCAAAATCACACTGAGATACCACCTAACTCCAGTCAGAATGGCAATTATCAATAACTCAAAAAATAACAGTTGCTGGAGAGGGTGTGGCGAAAAGGGAACACTTCTACACTGTTGGTGGGAGTGCAAACTAGTGCAACCTCTGTGGAAAATAGTATGGCGATTCCTAAAAGCTCTAAATATTGACCTCCCATTTGACACCGCAATCCCCCTCCTGGGAATATACACTGAAGAACTCAAATCACTCTGTAAAAAAGATACCTGCACATGTATGTTTCTTTTAGTATTGTTCACAATAGCAAGAACCTGGAAGCAACCATGC
>NW_007091480.1:71105-80628 GCF_000164805.1 Carlito syrichta
ACGAAGCATATTTGTATACCTAACCCTTAACTGTACCCCACAATATCATAATAAGAAATATTGATTAAAAGAAATTTTTAAAAAAGGAATAAAGACAAACCACATTTCATTTGCTATAAAAAAAAGATATGAAATTTGGCAAGAGATAATAAACCTAGCTTCAAGAGAATGAGGAAACCTCAAGCAGAATAAACTCAAAGAACTCATGCCAAGATATATTATAATTAAATTACTGAAAGCTAAAGATTAAAAAGAAAAGAGGTCGGGTGTGGCGGCTTACACCTATAATCCTAGCACTTTGGGAGGCTGAAGTGAGTAGATTGCCTTAGCCCATGTGTTCAAGACCAGCCTGGGCAACTTGGCGAGGTCTCTTCTCCACAATAAATCAAAAAATTAGCTGGGCATGGTGGCGCGTGCCTGTAGTTCCAGTTACTTGGAAGGCTGAGGCTGAAGGATCACCTGAACCCAGGAACTCGAGGCTGTGGTGGCCATGAGCGTGCCACTGCACTCCAGCCTGGGTGACAGAGTGAGACTCCAAATCAAAAAAAAAAAAAAGAAAGAAATTAGTTGGGCATAGTGGAACGTGCCTGTAGTTCCAGCTACTTAGAAGGCTGAGGTGGAAGGATCACCTGAGCCCAGCCTGTCAAGGCTGCTGTGGCCATGAGCATACTACTACACTACAGCCTGGGTGACAGAGTGAGATTCTGACTCAAAAATAAATAAATAAATAAGAAGAAAAAGAAAAAAAAGTCTTGGAAACATCAATGAGAATTTTACGCCTTACCTATAGGAGAAAAACTGTGACTAACAGTTTCAAAAACCATGGAGGCCAGATGAAAGAGGTAAAGTATCGTTCAAGGTCTGAAAGAAAAGAACTGCCAATCCATAATCCTATACCCAGTGAACATATTATTCAGGAATTAAAAGGAAATCAAGACATTCTAAGAAGAAAGGAAACTAAGAATCTGTCATCAGCAGACCTACCCTGATAGAATGGCAAAAGCAAGTTCTTTAAACAAAAAAGAATCAATAAAGGAGGAAATCTTGAAACATCAAAAAGGAAAAAAGAAAGAAAATACAATAGGATTTCCTTCTCTTTTGAGTTTTCTAATTTATATTTGACATTTAAAACAAAAATCGTAATATTGTCTAACATGCTTCTAGATGTAGGTAAAAGAAATTTTAAGACAATTATAAAGAGGAGAAAGTAAAGAGATGGAAAAGGAGACAAGTTTTTTATTCTTCACTCGAATAGGTGAATGATGACACCAGTAAACCATGATGTTATCTACATATAATACCTAGAACAACCACTAAAAGAGTTCTACAAAGGGACATACAGGCCAGGCACGGTGGCTCACCCCTATAATCCCAGCACTTTGGGAGGGCAAGGCAGGAGGTTAACTTGTGCTCAGGAGATTGAGACCAGCTTCATCTCTACAAAAGACTTGGCCGAGGTGAGAGGATTATCTGAGCTCATGGGTTCAAGACCAGTCTGGGCAACTTGGCAAGTCCTCATCTCTACCATAAATCAAAAAAATTAGCCAGGCGTGGTGGCACGTGCCTGTAGTTCCAGCTACTAGGAAGGCTGAAGCAGAAGTATCGCCTGAGCCCAGCGGGTCAAGGCTGCGGTGGCCATGAACATGCCACGACACTCCAGCCTGGATGACAGAATTAGACTCCGACTCAAAAAAAAAAAAAAAAAAAAAAAAAAAAAAAAACAAACTAAAGACCTAACCACAATAATGATATTAACTGTAAGTGGGCAAGTAGATTAAAAACATGACCTAACTATAGGCTGTCAACAACTAACTTCAAATAGGGGAACATAGGCAAGTTAAAAGTAAAGTGATTCAGCAACCTGGATGGACTTAAGAGTTTATAATACTGAGTGATCTTTCACAGAAGCAAAGAACTGAGTATCACATGTTCTCACTCATAAGCAGAACTTGAACAATCATCATAACACTATAAGAAAAGGATTGGCAGTAGCAGGAAACTGCCAGGAGGGGAGCAGGAAGTGGGATTGGCAGTAGTGGGAATCAGCTGGGGAAGGGGGGGGCACACCTCATCAACAGGGTACCCGTATAATGAACATTTGTATACCTAAACCTGAATTGTACCCCACACCTTTAAAATAAATAAAAATATTTTAAAATTTTTTAAATGTGGTACATATACACAATGGAATATTATGTAGTCATAAAGAAGGACAAACACATGGACTTCACAGCAGCTTGGACAGATTTAGAGTCTATCATACTCAGTGATCTATCACACAAACAAAGAACGGAGTACCATATATTCTCACTCATAAGCAGATCTTGAACAATTGTCATAATACTATAAGCAAGGGATTGGCAGTAGTGGGAACCTGCCAGGGGAGGGGGGATGGGATTGGCAGTTGAGGGACTGCCAGGGGAGGGTGGAGCACATCTCATCAACAAGGGTACCTGCATAATGAACATTCATATGCCTAACCCTGAATTGTACCCCACATCTTTAAAATAAAGAAAGAAAGAGGCCAGGCTTGGTGGCTCAGCCTGTAATCCCAGCACTTTGGGAGGCCAAGGCGAGTGGATAGCCTGAGCCCATGGGTTGGAGATCAGCCCAGGCAACCTGGCGAGACCTTGCCTCTACAATAAAATAAAAAATAGCCGGGCGTGATAGCACACGTCTGTAGTTCCGGTTACTCGGAAGGCTGAGGTGGAAGGATCGCTGGAGCCCAGGAAGTCAACGGTGGGGTGGCCATGAGCATGCATGCCACTGCACTTCAGCCTCGGCGAAGGAGTATGACTCCAACTCAAAAAAAAAAAGAAGAGACAAGAAAAGAAAAAAAAAGTAAAGTGATTAATCAAAGGAAAGCAGCTAAGGCTATATTAATATCAGATAAAGTAGCCTTTGGAGTAAAGAAAATTACCAGACACAGACAATAACATTATATAATGATAAACATATTGATTCACCAGAAAGACATAGCAGTCATAAATAGGTACACACCAAACAACAGAACTACAAAATATGTGAAGCAAAAACTAATAGAGTTGAAAGACAAACAAATCCACAATTACAGTCAGAGACTTGAAGTCTTCTCTCTCAATAACTGATAGAACATGATGGGCACAGTGGCTCACACCTGTAATTCTAGCACTTTAGGAGGTAGAGGCAAGAGGATTGCCTGAGTCCAGGGGTTCAAGACTACAATAAACCAAAAAAATTAGCCGGGCATGGTGGCATGCCTGTAGTTTCAACTACTTGGAAGTCTGAGGTGGAAGGATCATCTGAGCCCAGCAGATCAAGGCTGTGATGGCCATGAGTATGCCATTGTACTCCAGCCTGGGAGACAGAGTGAGACTCAAAAAAAAAGGTCGCGTGCAGCTGGCAGTGGGGGTCGCTCTGGTCTAGTTGAGTTGGTGATGGGATAGACATGCCTTTGGTCAGAGACTGATTACATCCATCCTTGGAAGCGAAGAAAAAACATAAAAAGAAATGCCTAGTCCAAAGTCCAAATTCTTACTTTATGGATGTAAAATGTCCAGGTTGCTATAAGATCACCATGGTTTTCAGCCATGTGCAGACAGTGGTTCTTTGTGTAGGTTGTTTGACAGTGTTGTGCCAGCCTACAGGAGGAAAGGCCAGGCTCACAGAAGGGTGAACATTTAGAAGAAAGCAACAGTAATGACCCACCCAACTTCCTGAATCTGTGTTCTCACAGAAAGCCTTATCATAAGCTCAGTAATTCTAGTTAATCTATCAAGACAAGGCAATTACATTTGATTTTGTAAGGTATACAACAGTGATCTCCTATTTTGGTATCAGTTTTTCAATAAAGTTTTGATTATGGTAAAAAAAAAAAACTGATAGCCAGGCTCAGTGGCTCAGCCTGTAATCCCCCATCTTGGGAGGCTGAGGTGAGTGGATTGCCTGAGTCCGTGGATTCGAGACCCGCCTGGGCAACTTGGCGAGACCTCATCTCTACAATAAATCAAAAAATTAGCCGGGCATGGTAGCGTGCGCCTGTAGTTCCAGCTACCTGGAAGGCTGAGGCGGAAGGATCATCGGAGCCCAGCAGGTCGAGGCTGTGGTGGACAGGAGCATGCCACTGCACTCCAGTCTGGGCGACAGAGTGAGACTCCAACTCATAGAACATTAAACAGAAAATTGGAAAGAATACAGAAAAATTCAACAACACCATCAGCCAGTTTGCTCTAGTGGACATTTATAGAACACCACTGAAAACACATTCTTTTTTTGTGCCCATGAAGCATATACTGAGGTACACCGCATCCTGGGCCATAAAACAAACTTCATAATTTTTTTTTTTTGAGTCAGAGTCTTACTCTGTTTCCCAGACTGGAGTGCAGTGGCACACTTATATCCACCACAGCCTCTACCTGCTGGGTTCAAGCGATCCTTCCGCTTCAGCCTTCCAGGTAGCTAGCTGGAACCAGAGATGTATGCTACCACACCCAGCTAATATTTTGATTTATTGTAGAGATGAGGTCTTGCCAAGTTGCCCAGGCCAGTTTCAAACCCATGGGCTCAGGCAATCCTCTCATCTCTGCCTCCCAAAGTGCTAGGATTACAGACATAAGCCACCACACCAGGCCAAACTTCACAAATGTAAAAGAGTTGAATCATATAGTGTATTTTCTAAACAAAATGGCATCAAACTAGAAATCAACAACAGAAAGATACCAGTAAAACTCCAAATTCATGCCGAGCATGGAGGCTCACACCTATAATCCCAGCACTTTGGGAGGCCGAGGTGAGAGGATTACCTGAGCCCATGGGTTCGAGATCAGCCTGGGCAACTTGGCAAGACCTCATCTCTACAATAAATCAAAAAATTAGCTGGGCACGGTGGCACGTACCTGTAATCCCAGTACTTTGGGAGGCAGAAGCAAGAGGATTGCCTGAGCCCATGGGTTTGAGACTGGCCTGGGAAAATTGGCGAGACATCGTCTCTATAATAAATCAAAATATTAACTGGGTGTGGTAGCACACTTCTGTAGTTTCAGCTACCTGGAAGGCTGAAGAGGAAGGATCGCTTAAACCCAGCAGGTAGAGGCTGTGGTGGCCATAAGTGTGGCACTGCACTCCAGTCTGGGCAACAGAGTGAGACACCAACTCAAAAAAAAAAAAAAAACCTCCAAATTCTTGGGTACTAAATAAAACACTTCTAAATTCTGTATGAATCGAAGAATGAAAATACAGCATATTAAGATTTGTATAACCCAGCTAAAGCAATGCTGCGAGAAAATGAAATGAACTAAATCAGTTAATAAAATCAAACTGCTGGCAAAATAATAATTAACCAGCTTACTCCATTTTGTTTAAAATTTTCATCTTAGTTACCTGCCTGACCTAAGAATCAATACCTACGTGTAATTACAGTAATGTTCCCATAACCACAGACCCCTAGCTTTGTCTCCTTTGGGCAGGTTATGCAGGCTGTTGCCTGCTGACCGTTACAGAACTCCTTTGCCATAAGTTCCATGTGATTGTATGCTTTGCTAACTGAAATCAAATGTTACGTTTTGACATTTTCATAGTTTGTTCTTATATTCTGTTAATGACCTAACCAAGGTAACTCCATTGCATAATGATTCTTTTTCCCTGTCTCTATGTAACTACCGTAAACTATATCTTAATGGCAGAACTCCAGGGACTTTCTGGGCGCTGGCTATACCTAGGACATAAAATTAATCAAAGTTCCCTAACAATCGAAGTTCCCATTTTGGTTGCCAAGTTGTTAGTTAATACTTGCTATGGTCACTAAATTTCTATGTAGCCAATGCTGCAAATTTTACCTATAAAAGCTTGTCACAAACTGCACCAATTTGTCAAGAGTTTTCATTCCTAATCTTGACCCACATGCTAATAAATTCATAATTAATTAAACTCAACCTACTGACATAGCTTCTACCCACTTACTCGGTCATAACAAAATACCAATAGTATTAAATGCTGACATTAGAAAGGACGAAAAGACTGAAATCAATAGTCTGGGTTCTTACTGTGGAAAACTCAGAAAATGCAAAGTAAACCCAAAACAAGCAGAAGGAATGAAATCATAAAAACAAGAACAAAACAAGCAACACTGAAACAGAATTTTAAAAATCAATGAAATAAAGAGTTGGTTCTTAAAAGACAAGACACACTATTAATATCAGTAATGAAATAGGGATTATCACTAAGATCCTGAAGAAACAAAAAAAATAAGGGAATACTACAAACAATTCTATACCTGTAAAATCTGACAACTTAGAACAATGATCCAATATTACAAAAGCACAAACTATTAAAATTTACTCAATATGAAATAGGCCATTTGAATAGCCTCTTAACTACCAAGGAAACTGAATTCACAATTTAAACCCACCCAAAAGAGGCATCTCCAAGACCAGATGGCTTCATTGGTGAAATCTATGAAACGTTCAAAGAATCAATAGGTTTGGCACCGGCACGTATTCACTGCTGTCTCCCTGATGCTGCCGCTGCTGCACTGTGTGGTGCCTTAGCAGGCTTCCGAGCCCTCGTGCCTGCCCAGTTACTGCGCAGCTAATGCAGCGGCACCCCAACCATGTGCCCAGTCATTCTGGCTGCTGAGCTTTTATGCAAGGTCTACACGGAGGCCCGGCCTCCCTCCTGAGGCCTCCAGCACCCTATACCTGTAGCTGTGGCAGTGGCTCACCGCACCCTGGAGACAAAGCTATTGTTGAACTCCTGAATGATGAAATTAAGGAGGAAAAGAAAATCGTAAGTTCCTCCCTAAGTTATCTGAAGGTTGGGAGCTGGAAGTGAATGGGACAGAAGCTAAATTCCTGCCAAAAGTTGCCGAGGAAAAAAATCACTGTCACTGTCAATATCAACAACAGCACCCTGCCAAAATGTGGTGGTGAGGAGGAACTCTCACAAGGGCAGAAGTTTGAAGAACAGGAGCCTGAACAGCCGTCAGCTCCCAATTTTGGATCGAAATTATAAAGAATATGGCAAGAAAGCTCTTGTGCTAGACAGAATATGAGGTTGACAAGAAAAGGAGGCTGAGAGGGACATTTTCTCTATCAGAAAGTTAGTTTTCAGTCTACCGATGAATCTGAATGGAAGAACATCAATTACATGCTCAACACATTCCCTGAAGTGAGCCATGTATGAACACCTAGTAGGTTTCCTTGCAGACTGGTGGTAGGCAACACTGTGGCTGACCAGTTGGCAGAGCTCAGCACAGTCCTAGAGCACAGTATAACTAGGTTTATTGAAGCCCTCAAAAGTTTTGAAAAGATTCAGTATAACAGAGACATTGAGAGCCTTAATGTTATGGCAGGCTTTGGCCAGTGAACAAATCCTATTCTGAAGCCAGTTACATGAGTTTTGACATGGTTACCATCCTAAAATCATGGGAGAATAAAAACAAATTTAAATTATTCTTCTTCTACTCTCATTTACTATTCGTTTGTTTTTTTGTACAAATCTATTATTTCTAGATTTTTGTATAAAATTATGATGGACAGTAAAATCCACCATCTTATAAAATAAAGAAAAAAGAACAGCAATTCTACACCATCTCCTCCAGAAAATAGAAGGGGCTACTTCAGAATTCATTTTTTGAAGCTAGTATTACAAATACCAAAACCAGACACAGACAGTAATACGATAAAACAAAACTATAACTATATATCAATATTCTTTATGAATATGGATACAAAAGTTCTTAACAAAAAATGAGCAAAAATACCGGGTGCAGTGGCTCACGCCAGTAATTCCAGCACTTTGGAAGGCTGAGGCAAGAGGACTGCCTGAGCCCACAGGTTTGAGACCAGCATAGGTAACATGGCGAGATCTTGTCTCTACAATAAATTTTTTTAAAAAAAATTAGCTGGGTGTGGTGGCACACACCTGTAGTTCCAGATACCTGAAGGACTGAAGTGGAAGGATTGCTTGAGCCCAGCAATCCGAGGCTGTGGTGGTGATGAGTGTGCCATGCACTTAAGCCTGGGTGACAGAGTGAGACCCCAACTCAAAAAACACAAAAAAATTAGCAAATATAATTAAGCAATATATAAAAAGAATCATACTCCATGACCAAATGGGGTTTATCCAGGGATGCAAGACTGGTTCAAAATTTGAAAAATCGAGGGGAGCGCGGCCCGGCCTGGGCAGTGGTGGCTTGGGAAGAGGTGGAGAAAGAGCGCAGTGGTCGCAAGCTCGGTGACGGCCCGAGGCGAGTCAGGCAGCGACGGTTCTGTTGGAGAATTGTTACTGAAAAGAGATCCATTTGGTGGAATGTAATAATAAAGAATAAGTCAGGAGAAAATCTCTAAATGCAAGTACCAGAAAAATTAAAACACATCTCAGTGGATTTGCAAGTGAGTTTTCCTTCCTTGTGGACTATTAACAGAACTGCAAAATGTGTCTCCAGAGTCACTTTGTTGTTGATCCACATGGTTGGTGCTGCATGGGTTTGATTGTCTTTGTCTGCTTATACAATATTGTTTTAATTCCCAAAATTGTCCTCTTTCCTCACTATGAAGAAGGACATATTCCAGGCATATTAATAATAATATTCTATGGCATTACCATATTTTGTCTGATTGCCTTAGTAAGGGCCTCAATTACTGATCCAGGAAGACTCCCTGAGAACCTTAAGATTCCACATGGAGAAAGGGAGTTCTGGGAATTATGTAACAAGTGTAATTAGATGAGACCAAAGTGTTGGCATCACTGTAGCTGCTGTGGTCACTGTGTAAGGAGAATGGATCATCACAGTCCATGGATTAACAATTGTGTTGATGAAGATAATCACTGGTTTTTTCTGCAGTTGTGTTTCTACACTGAACTTCTTACTTGCTACACACTGATGTCTTCTTTCTGCCACTATTATTATTTCCTTCCACTAAAATTAAGCTTAACTTGGTAAGAAATGTTTATATCCACTAATGCAACATATAGTTATTAACATGTGGCTCCTTTAAGTATAACAGATGGAAAAAAAGCAACAATAAAAAAAATTGAAAAATCAACCAATGTAACCCGCCACTTTCTTTTTTCCAGTTGAAAAAGTCATGTGATCATATCAATCAATGCAGAAAAAGTATTGAGTCAGTATCCACTTACAATAAAAATTTTCAAAAACATAAAAAGAGGAGAACTTCACCTGTCTAAAGAATATCTACAAAAAATCTAGTTAACCTTATACTTAATGATGAAATACTGAATATATTCTCCCTAATGTCAAAAACAAGTAGCTAGGCTTGGTGGCTCAGCCTGTAATCCCACGCCTTTGGGAAGCTGAGGTGAGTGGATTGCCTGAGCCTGCGGGTTTGAGACCCGCCTGGGCAACTTGGCGAGACCTCATCTCTACAATAAATCAAAAATTTGCCAGGCGTGGTAGCGCGTGCCTGTAGTTCCAGCTACTTGGAAGGCTTGAGGCGGAAGGATCGCCGGAGCCCAGCAAGTTGAGGCTGCGGTGGCCGGGAGCAGCCACTGCTCTCCAGTCTGGGCGACAGAGTGAGACCCCAAC
>NW_007091480.1:80704-86488 GCF_000164805.1 Carlito syrichta
TATGCATCATGACTGCAAAACTGAAAACACACACATATGCCAATACAAAAATCTAAAGAAAAACAGCCAACAACCAACAACAACAAATAACTCCATAAGGATCTCATGACAGGGATACTCACATCTTAGTAATCAGCCTGAACGTGAATGGACTAAATGCACCACTGAAAAGACTTAGAATGGCAAACTGGATTTAAAAACACAACTCTACAATATGTTGCCTACAGGAAACATATATCATTCAAACGATATTCACAGACTCAAAATTAAAGAATGGAAAACAAATGTTCAGGCAAACGGAACATGAAAGAAAGCAAGAATCATGCACTTAATATCAGAAAAAACAATCTTTAAGCAATCAAATATGTAAAAAGATACAGAAGGACACCACATAATGATAAAAGGTTCAATCCATCTGCATGAAATATTCATCCTAAACATATATGCACCCAACACAAGAGAACAAGCTTTCATAAAGCAGCTACTAAAAAAACTAAAAAAAGATATTGACTCTAACACTGTCATAGCTGAAAACATAAATACCTCACTAACAACTCTAGATAGATCATCAAGACAAAAAAAAAAAAAAAAGAAATCAACAAGGAGATCCAGAATCTCACCTTGACGCTTGACCAAATGGACTTATTAGATACCTACAGAACACTCCACCCAACAACCATGGAATACATATTCTACTTGTCACCACATAAATCGTAAACCAATATTGACCACACTCTCAGTCATAAATCAAGCATAAACAAATGTCATAAGATCAAAATGCTGCCATGAACCTTTTAAGACTACAATGGAATAAATATTGACACCATAAAATTCCCCCAAAACCCAAAAGACATGGACACTAAACAGCATGATTCTAAAAATTCCTGGGTTAACATGGAAATCAAAACAGAAATCAGAAACTTCCTGGAAACAAAAGGAAAGTGAAGATACTTCTTACCGGATGCCATGAAAACAGTACTAAAAGGGGAATTTATGTCTCTACGAAAACACATTAAAAAATTGAAAGATCACAAATTAACAGCCTAGCAAATCACCTAAAGGAGCTGCAAAGACAAGACCACCAAAACCTTAACTTTCGCAGAAGAACCCAGGTCACCAAACAAAGTAAAAGCCCAAATATGGGATATATAGAAGACAAAAATGTCATAGAAAAAAAATCAACAAAACAAAAAGTTGGTTCTTTGAAAGGATAATCAAGATTGATAGACCCCTAGCAAGATCGACCAAGTAAAAGAGAGAAAAAGTCCAAATAAACACAACTAGAAACATAAAACATCAAGTCACAACTCACCCCGAAGAAATTCAAAAGATTATCAGAGATTACTATGCACACCTGTATGGAAACAAACTCAAAAACCTAAATGAAATGGAGGACTTTCTGACATCACACAACCTCCCAACGTTGAAACAAGAAGAAATTGAGACACTAAATAGGCCAATACCAACCCAGGAAATTGACTCCATCATAAGAAAACTACCTACAAAAACAAAATAAAACAAAAAAAAACCCTGAACCAGACCAATTTCCAGCAAAATTCTACAAAATGTATAAGGAGGAGCTGATACCAATCCTATTGAAAGTATTCCAGGCCAGGCACGGTGGCTCACACCTATAATTCCAGCACTTTGGGAGACTAAGGCGAAAGGATTGCCTGAGCTGGGGGTTTGAGACCAGCCTGGGCAACATGGTGAGATCTCGTCTCTACAATAAAATAAAAAAAGTAGCTGGGCATGGTGGCACATGCCTGTAGTTCCAGCTACTTAGAAGACTGAGAGAGAAGGATCGCCTGAGCCCAGCACGTCGAGGTTGCGGTGGCCACTAGCAGCATGCCACTGCACACCAGCAGGGGCAACAGAGTGAGACTCTGACTCAGAAAAAAAAAGCATTCCAGGTAATCAAGAAAGACAGAACTCTCCTCAAATCACTTTACAAAGCTAACATTACATTGATACCCAAATCAGGTAAAGATCCAACGAAGAAAGAGAACTACAGACCAATTTCCCTAATGAATATAGATGTAAAAATTCTCTACAAGATTCTGGCAAATTGGATCCAACAACATATCCCAAAAATCACCTACCATGTCCAAGAAGGCTTCATCCCAAGGATGAAGGGCTGGTTTAAGATCCGCAAGACCATAAATGTAGTTAAATACATCAACAGATGTAAAAACAAGAACCACACGATTATATCATTTGATACAAAAAAGCTGAAAAAAATCCAGCACCCCTTCTTGATAAAAAAAAAATTAAAAAAAAAACAACCTCAAATACCTAGGCATAGAGGGAACACACTTCAAAATAGTAAGAGCCATCTATGATACACCCACAGTCAACATATTGCTAAAAAGACAGAAACTGGAAGCATCACCCTGAAAACCAGAGCAAGACAAGGCTGCCCACTTTCACCCCTCCTGTTCATCATAGTGTTGGAAGTCCTAGCTAGAGCAATCAGACAAGAGAAGGAAATCAGAAGTACCCAAATAGAAAAAGAGGAAGTTAAGTTATCCTTCTTTACTGATGTTGATCCCTATGCCTTGAAAATCCAAGAGATTCTGTTAAAAATCTCCTTGCACTGATAAAGGACTTTGGCAAAGTCTCAAGGTACAAAATAAATGTGCAAAACATAGTCGTATTCTCACCAACAACAAACAGAGGACCAAATAAAAAGCACAATCCCATTCACAATAGCCACACACACAAAAATAAAATACCAGTCAGGCATGGTGCCTCACATCTGTAATCCCAGCACTTTGAGAGGCAGCGATGAGAGGACTGCCTGAGCTCAAGAGGTTCGAGACCAGCCTGGGCAACTTGGCAAGACCTTGTCTCTACAATAAATCAAAAAAATTAGCCAGGCGTGGTAGTGCACACCTCTGATTCCAGCTACTTGGAGGGCTGACGCAGAAGGATCACCTAAGCCCAGCAGATCAAGGTTGCAGTGGCTGTGAGCGTGTCACTGCACTCCAGCCTGGGCAACAGAGTGAGACTCCCAACTCAAAAAAAAAAAAAGAAAAGAAAGAAAGAAATACCTTGGCATCTTCCTTACCAGAGTAGTGAAAGACCTTTACAATGAAAATTACAAAACATTGCTCAAAGAAATCCAAGAACAGGGAGACCGAGACGAGAAGATTGCCTGAGCCAGTGAGTTCGAGACCAGCCTAAGCAACATGGTGAGATCTCGTCTCTACAATAAATCAAAACATTAGCTGGGCATGGTAGCACGCGCCTGTAGTTTCAGCTACTTGGAAGGATGAGCCGGAAGGATTGCCTAAGTCCAGCAGGTCGAGGCTGTGGTGGCTGTGAGTGTGCCACTGCACTACAACCTGGGCGACAGAGTAAGACTCCAACTCAAAAAAGAAAAGAAATCCAAGAAGACACAAAAATGGAAAAATATTCCATGCTTATTGACTAGAAGAAGTAGCACTGTTGAGATGTCTGTCCTATCAAAGGCAATCTACAGATTTAACGCAATACCCATTAAATTACCAACATCATTTTTCTCAGACCTGGAAACAACAATACAGAAATTCATATAAAGACATAAAACACCACAAATACTCAAAACAATCCTTAGCAGGAAGTATCACACTTCCAGACTTTAAACTCTACTACAAGGTTACAATAATCAAAACAACCTGGTATTGGTACAAGAATAGGCATATAGACCAATGGAACAGGATAGAGATTCCGGAAGCAAAATCTCAATTTCTCAACCAACTCATCTTCGACAGAGCCTCCACCAAAACCACTAGGGAGAGGCAAACCTATTCAGTAAATCGTGCAAAGAAAACTGACTATACACAGACGTTTGAAACAGAACCCCTCCCTATCACCCTACGTAAAAACCAACTCTAAATGGATCAAAGAACTAAACGTAAAACCTCAAACTATAAAAATACTAGAAAACGCAGGCAACACTCTTATGGAAATTGGAATAGGCAACCAATTCCTGAGCAAAACCCTAGTTGCCCATGACATAAGAGATAAGATAGACAGGTAGGACCTCATCAAACTGAAAAGCTTCTGCAAAGCAAAATAAACTATCAATTTTGTTTTTATTTATGGCTGTGTAATGCTCCATCGTACATATGTGCCACGTTTTCTTTAACCAGTCCACTTTGATGGGCAGTATAGTTGGTTCCAGGTTTTTGTTACTATGAATACTGTGATAAACATGCATGTGCAGGTTTGATTTTAGTTCCTCTCAGTATAATCCCAGAAGGAGGATTGCTGGGTCATATGGAAGTTCCATTTTTCAATATTTTAGGAATCACCACACTGTTTTTCGTGGAGGGGGGCCCATAACATCAATAAACATACTCAAACCAGGCCAAATGGGGACCAAAGGGAGGCCTAAACTTTACCTGTGTGATAACCACATATGGACCTAACCCTGAATTGTACCCCAAATCTTTAAAATAAAAAAGACAAGCTACAGAGTGGCAGAAAATATCTGAAAACCACATAACTGACAAATGACTATTATTGATCTAGAACTCTCAAAACTATACAGTAAAAAATAAGCAATCCAACTAAAAAAATGGACAAAAGCTATGAATAGACATTTCATTAAAGAGGTTATATAAGGATGGCAAATAAGCATATAAAGTCATTAACCACTGAGGAAAAGACAAAGCCATAATGAGATATTATCACACACCTATCAGAATGGCTGAAATAAAAGTGAAAACGCCATATGCTGTTATGCATATGAAAAAACTAGACCACTCAACATTGCTAGTGGGAATGTAAAGTGGTACAACCACTCTGGAGAACAGTTTGGCACTTTCTTTTAAAAAACTAAATATGCAACTACTATATGACCTACAGTTTACCCCTAAGAAATGAAAACTGTTCACACAAAAACTTACAAATATGAATGTTTACGGCAGCTTTATTCACAATAGGCAAAAACTGAAAACAATGTAGATGTCCTTTAACAGATGAATAAACAAACCGTGGAACAACGACACTTTGGACTACTACTCAACAATAGAAAGGAACAAACTATTGGTACATACAATGACTTGGATGAATGAGGCTCCAGATAACTGGGTTGAGTAAAAAAATGCCAATCCCCAAAGGTCATATCCCAAAAAGAATGTGATTCTATGTTTACAATATTTTTGAAATGATGAAATAACAGAAATGAAATACAGTCCGGGCGCAGTGGTTCACACCTGTAATTACAGCACTTTGGGGAGGCGAAGGTGAGAGGATTGCCTAAGTGCAGAGGTTTGAGACCAGCCTGGGCAACTTGGCAAGGCCTCGTTTCTACAATAAATCAAAAAATTAGCCAGGCATGGTGGCACATGCCTGGTGTTTTCAGCTATGTGGAAGGCTGAGGCAGAAGGATCCCCTGAGCCAAGCTGATCGAGGCTGCAGT
Source organism: Carlito syrichta (assembly GCF_000164805.1). Lineage (NCBI taxonomy): Eukaryota > Metazoa > Chordata > Mammalia > Primates > Tarsiidae > Carlito > Carlito syrichta. Next base: position 86,115 of record NW_007091480.1, read on the forward strand.
GGCCATGAGCGTGCCACTGCACTCCAGCTTGGGTGACGGAGTGAGACTCCTACTCAAAAATATAATAATAAAAATAAAGCCAGGCACAGTAGCTCACGCCTATAATCCCAGAACTTTGGAAGGCCGAGGTAAGAAGATCACCTGAGCCCACAGGTTTGAGACCAGCCTGGGCAACATGGTAAGACCTCACCTCTACAGTAAATCAAAAATTAGCTGAGCGTGGTAGCACACATGCCTGTAGTTCCAGCTATTTGGAAGGCAAGGTGGAAGGATCGCCTGAGCCCAGCGGGTCAAGGCTGAGGTAGTCGTGAGCATGCCACTGCCCTCCAGCCTGGGCAACAGTGAGACTCTAACTCAAAAAAAAAAAAAAAAAA
>NW_007091480.1:86606-93711 GCF_000164805.1 Carlito syrichta
GCCACCGCAGCCTCGCCTGCTGGGCTCCAGCAATCCTTCCACCTCAGTCTTCCAAGTAGCTGGAACTACAGGCACGCGGTACCACGTCCGGCTAACTTTTTATTTATTGTAGTGATGAGGTATCACCAAGTTGCCCAGACAGGTCACGAACTGTATTATTTCTTATAACAGTATGCAAATCTACAATTATCTCAAATTTAAAAAAGCAACCAACTTATAAAAAATTGTTTATAAAGCTATAATTTTAGGGTCTAAGTCTCACTTAAGGTTGCCATTAAGTAATTGTGGCATTTATTACTTTTCTTCTTGATCTCTATTTGGAAAATACTACATAAGAGCAACCTTGTACAACTGAGTTTGACTGGCTTAGATGTGTCTGAACCTCTTTGAAAAAAGACAATAGTAATATGCACTTACATGTTGGTTCTATATTTTATATATTTATTTAGAATTAAGCTCAACTACTTTCCCAAAAATACAAGTGTTTATCTTACCTTGGCACCATATAAATCGGAGTTCTTCATTAAAAATTCTGCTGATGTTCGTACTGTGACTCCTGTCGTTTCGCACTGCAATACACAGTTTTCCAATGTAGTCTTACCACGGTGAATGACTGTGATGAAAACATACAGTTGACTGGTTTAAGAAGTAATGTGCCTTTTCCAATATTAGAGACACCTAGAGCTGACATTAGATATAGCCTAAATATTTCTCAAAAGCTACCTTTTAAACTTTGTTACCTAAATTACAAATTCATGTAATATAAACCAATGACTATTTTGAATTGTTGCCTAAAACTAAAAGTATCATTATTTAAAAAGAATGATTTAACCTCAGAAATGTAAAAGCACTTTTTCATTACCAAAAAAAAGTATCAGAGAGCAACTTTGTTGAATATCTTGGAAATAAGAAAAAGCTCTGATTCAAGAAAGGGGATGCAGATCCAGAAACAAACACTAGCACAGTGTGAAGATAGGTAGTTTTAGTCTAGTGCTAAATTGAATACAGAGAACACAGACCGCAACATTGGGATTTTTTTTTTTTTTAAGCAGGATTTATTAGAAAACACAGTGGGAAGGGACCTAAGGGGGTTGTTCAACATTGGAATTTGTTTTGTTTTGTTTTGATTTTAACTTTTTTCAGTTAGGGTCTCATTCTGCCGCCCAGGCTGAAGTGTAGTGGCACAATCACAGTTCACCACAACTTTGACCTCCTGGACTCAGGAGATCCTTCCATCTCAGCCTCCCAAGTAGCTGGCACTATAGGCATGCACCACCACACCCAGCTAATTTTTTAAAAAATTTTTTGTAGAAAAGAGGTCTCACTATGTAGTCTAGGCTGGTCTAGAACTCCTGTGCTCATGCAGTCCTCCTGCATCAGCCTCCCAAAGTGCTGGGATTATAAGCATGAGCTACCATACCCAGTCTTGAATGTTTTAAAAGAATAAATGATCACATAGAAAAAAACAATATTAAACTAGTAAATTTTCAAAAATACGCTAAACTGTTTTTCACTTTGGGGCAAAGATTCCTAAGTCATCATGCTACATACATAAAAACCAGACTTCCATATACAGACATACCTCAGAAATAATGCAGGTTGGGTTCCAGACTACCACAATAAAGTAAATATCGCAATAAAGTAAGTCTCATAAGTTTTCTGGTTTCTCAATACATATAAAAGTTATATTTATACTATATTGTAGTCTATTGCGTGTACAATAGCATTGTTTTAAAATGTGCATACCTTAATTTTAAAATATTTCATTTTGCTAAAACATGCTAATGAAAACCTGAGCCTTCAGTAAGCTGTAATCTTTTTGCTGATGAAGGGTCTTATCTCGATGTTAATGACTGCTGACTGACCAAAGTAGTGGTTGCTGAAGGCTGGCTGTGGCAATTTCCTAATATAAGACAACAATAAAGTTTACCTTTTTGATTGACTCTTCATTTCATGAAAGATTTCTCTGTAGCATGCATTGCTGTTTGATAGCATCTTACCTGCCATAGAACATCTTTCAAAATTGGAGTCAATCCTCTCAAAGTCTGCCACTGCTTCAAGAACTCAGTTTATGTACTATTCTAAATCTTTTCTCATTTCAACAATATTCACAGCAGGAGTATATTCCATCTCAAGAAACCACTTTCTTAGCTCATTCATAAGAAGCAATTCCTCATTCATTCAAGTTTTGTCATAAGGATATAGCAAGTCATATCTCCAGGCTCTACTTCTAAAATCTAGTTTTCTTGCTACTTCTACCACATCTGCACCAAGTCTTATATAATGTCTTTAAAGGCATCCATGAGGGTTGGAATCAACTTCTCCCAAACTCTGGTTAATGTTAATATTTTGAGCCGGGCTTGGTGGTTCAGCCTGGAATCCCAGTGTGGCAGGATGCGGCAAATGCTCAAATATATTTCTTGTATGATTGAGTGAATAAACGCAGAAACACATGTAGCTACTTGGGGATCAGCAGTTGGCCTCATGGCAATCACCTGGGATAACAAGATGTCTCCCACTAACCCTGTGGCAGGAAGGGGGGGTTGGTAGCAGTTAAAGGTATTTCCTTTTGAAAGGCAAGCTGCAACTTTAAAGACCCCAGGAACAGGGCAGGTTTTGTTTAAGAAAGGCCAAATGGCCCAGAGACTAGCCATTTCATGGAAATGCAAAAGAGTAACTAATTCACAGACTTATCCAAAACCCCTCCTCTGAAGTTGATGGTTTACAACCCAGCAGTTCCTGAAAAACCATTTGCTCTTTGAAAAATCTGATTTTTCTGAGTACAACCTTGTAAGATTCCAAAGGAAATATGTAATCACTCAACACGACCACCTCCCTTACCAAGGGTATAAGACACCACTTCTCCTGTTCTGGAGCGCTCGATTTGGATGTATTAGACCCTTGGGCCTGCTGGGATGGCCAGCATAATAAAGCGCCACTTCCCATAACAGTCTCAGTGTCACGATCTATTTTTCCTGCTACACCATCACTTTGGAAGGCTGAGGTGAGTGGATTGCCTGAGCCCGCAGGTTCGAGACCCACGTGGGCAACAAGGCGAGACCTCATCTCTACAATAAATCAAAAAATTAGCTGGGCATGGTAGCGCACGCCTGTAGTTCTGGCTACTTGGAAGGCTGAGGCAGAAGGATCACCAGAGCCCAGCAGGTCGAGGCTGCAGTGGCCAGGAGTGGCCACTGCACTCCAGTCTGGGCCACAGAGTGAGACTCCAACACACACACAAAAAAAGTTAATATTTTGACTTCCTCCTTTGAATCATGAATGTGCTCAGTGAAATCAAGAATGGTAACTCTGTCCATTGATTGTTTTCAATTGATTTTGCCCAGATCCATCAGAGCAATCATTATCGATAACAGTGATGGTCTGAGAACGTATATTTCTTAAATAACAAGACTTGAAACGTGAAATTACTGCTTGATCCAAGGGCTACAGAATGAATGTTGGGTGAGCAACATTAATCTCCTTGTACATCTTCATCAGAGCTATTGGGTGACCAGGTGCATTGTCAATGAACAGTGATATTTTGAAAGGAATCTTTTTTGCTGAGAAGTAGGTCTCAAGAATAAGCTTGAAATACTCAGTACCTTGGTCCCTCTCGCTGCCACCCCCACCCCCAAACCTAGGTATGTTCAATAAAAAGATTGCTTTCTTAGACCCCCAAAAAAGAGAAATTGTCAATAAACCATGCTATCAACAGATATGATACCATTCAAGTTTTGTTGTTCCATTAATCGAGCACAGGCAGAGTAGATGTATCATAATCCTTAGGGGCTTTAATGTTGACTCTGGCATAGCATCATACAACAAATTTAAAAAATAAAACAAAACAAGGTATTTATGCCACTGCAAAGTTTCTTGAAAACTCCCCAACTTCAGGAACCTCATAAAACACTTATCTATCCTCTCTAAAGTCTGCCACCTGTAAAACTTCATCTACATATCAACAAACCTGAAGTTTTTCACCTTCTTTTTTTTTTTTTTGAGTTGGAGTCTCACTCTGCCGCCCAGACTGGAGTGCAGTGGTCACTCCCAGCCACCGCAGCCTCGGCCTACTGGGCTCCGGCGATCCTTCCGCCTCAGCCTTCCAAGTAACTGGAACTACAGGTGTGCGCTACCACGCCCGGCTCATTTTGATTTATTGTAGAGATGCGATCTCGCCAAGTTGCCCAAGCGGGTCTCGAACCCGTGGGCTCAGGCAATCCACTCACCTCAGTCTCCCAAAGTGCAGCATTACAGGCTGAGCCACCGAGCCTGACAAGTTTTCCACCTTCTTATTTCTTAACACAATGGGGAGAAAGTACATACCATGAGACTATTTTACAAAATATCACTACAACTTTAAATACTCTTTCTCAGTCTACTGCAAATGCTCTAAAGGCTTTATCTACATCTATTAAATTCTCTTGCCCACTATTTTTAAGTTTTTATCTTTATTCTGCAATTTAAACTGCACCTAAGTCTTTTCTGGCTCTATGTCTCCAAACTAATGTTTTCAATTATTTTCTCTGCTTTCCAACATTTATACTAGCCTCTATGTATGTAAAACAAAAAAGTCATCCTAACTTTTCTGGCTCCTTCCTTTTCTGAGACCCTTCATTTCTTTTTCTTTTTTTTTTTTTTAGTTGGAGTCTCACTCTCTTGCCCAGGTTGGAGTGCAGTGGCATGCTCACAGCCACCCCAGCATTAACCTGCTGGACTCAAGTGATCCTTCAACCTCAGCCTTCCAATTAGCCAGAACTACAGGCACATGCTACCACACCCAACTAATTTTTTATTTTTATTATAGAGAGAAGGTCTCACCAAGTTGCCTGGATTGGTCTCAAACCTGCAGGCTCAGGCAATCCACTCACCTCAGCCTCCCCGAGTGCTAGATTACAGGCTGAGCCACCAAGCCCGGCCAAGACCCCCTCATTTCAATACTCCTGCTCCTAGTTACAAAACCTCCACTCTCTAATCTTTTTTTTATCAGGTTTGTCTCTTCCATGGCCAGGCGTTGTGTCTCATGCCTGTAATCTCAGCAATTTGGGAGGCAGAGGCAAGAGGATTGTCTGAGCCCAGGGGTTTGAGACCAGCCTGGGCAACTTGGCAAGACCTAGTCTCTACAACAAACCAAAAAAAATTATCCAGGCATGGTGGTGCACACCTGTAGTTCCAGCTACTTGGAATGCTGAAGTGGAAGGGATCACCTGATCCTAGCAGGTCGAGGTTGCAGTGGTCAATGAGCATGCCACTGCACTTCAGCCTGGGCAAACAGAGTGAGACTCTTTCTCAAAAAAGAAAAAGTTTGTCTCTTCCAGACTCCAACAACATCATCTCCAGATGATACTTCAACAAGGTTTCCAACCAATACCATCAAAAACTCTACTCAGCCTGGCACAGTGGCTCACACTTATAATCCCAGCACTTTGGGAGGCAGAGGGGAGAGGATTGCTTGAAGCTAGGGGTTCGAGACCAGCCTGGACAATATGGTAAGACCATGTCTCTACAATAAATCCAAAAAATTAGCTGGGCGTGGTGGCACACACCTGTACTTCCAGCAACTTGGGAGGCTGAGGTGGAAGGATCACCTGGGCCCAGCAGGATGAGGCTGTGGTGGCCATGAGCATGCAGAAAACTCTACTTTGCCTGAGCTCTTTAATTCAAGCTACAAAAATTTTTACTCAAACCACCCCTAATTGCTAATATAACACTCTTGTTCCAACCTATTGGCACACAAAATCCCCTAACAGACTAATAATTCTCAGAGGGCCAGCACAACACCCCCTGTTCAGTACAAAATAGCTACAAAAAAAATAAAACCTTCATCCCTATGCCAAAGATTTAGCATTATTGCTCTGTCAGGGGGGAATATGGAGGAAGACCTAAGTAGATAAGCAACAATTGAGTTAATTATATTAAGGAAGAAAGCCTCAAGGGAAAACTTACAAATGTTACAAAAACTTACTGACCAGGCCCCAAGAAGCAACTGACAATTATTAAACAATTCCAGCACACTGATGACCACATCAGGTATTCTGAACAAACTTCCCACAAGTAATCCCTTAGCACAGCCATTCTGGCATGTAAACACCCCCAGCACAGTCCTATAAAACTCCTCTCTAGGCTGTGCCTCTTTGCAGACAAAAAACAGTATTCCTTTGCTGCTGCTCTGGCCACTGCTCTCTTATGGCATATCTCTGCATCGTCCCTTTAATAAATCTACCTTTCTGCCAGGGTCAGTGGCTCATGCCTATAATCCCAGCATTTTGGGAGGCCAAGGTGAGAGGAGTGCCTGAGCCCACGGGCAACTTGGTGGGACCACATCTCTATAATAAATCAAAAAAATTCTGATGGTGGTTTGTGACTGTAGTTCCAGTTACTTGGAAGGATCACCTGAGCCCAGCAGGTCGAGGCTGCGGTGGCCAGGAGCATGCCACTGCCCTCCAGCCTGGGTAACAAAATGAGACTCCAACTTATAAGTGAATAAATAAATAAATAAATCTACCTTTCTTAAATTACAACTATCTTGGTGACTTCTTCCACCACCTGAGCACAACTCTGACCTCAACTAAGTGGTATGCCCGAAATTAGGATTTTCAAAATAGTAAATAAACACTGGATTCAACTTAAAGTCACTAGTTGCATTAACCCCTAACAAGAGAGCCAGCCTGTCCTTTGAAGTCAGGCATTGACTTCTCTCTAACTATGAAAATCTTAGATGCCATTTTCTTCCAATAGAAGGCTGTTTCACCTACGTTGAAAATCTGATGTTTAATGTATCCAACTTCTTCAATTATCTAGATCTTCTGGACAACTTGCTGCAGCTTCTCCATCAGCACTTGCTGTCTCACCTTGCATTTTGATGTTATAGAGATAGCTTCTTTCCTTAAGCCTCATGAACCAACCTCTGCTAGCTTCCAACCTTTCTTCCCAGCTTCCTCGCTTTTCTCAGCCTTCTCAGAATTGAAGAGAGTTAGGGTCTTGCTCTGGATTAAGTTTTGAATTAAGGGAGAGTTAGGGCCTTGCTCTGGGATTAAGCTTTAGTTTAAGGGATGTTGGGAGCCATTTTAAAAATAGCAATCATCTTATATAAGCCTTCTTCTTTGTC
>NW_007091481.1:0-434 GCF_000164805.1 Carlito syrichta
CTATTTTTTTTTTTTTTTAACTTTTAGCCATTCTGATAGGTGTAGGGAGACATCTCATAGTGGCTTTAATTTACATTTCTTTAATAGCTAATAATGTTGTTAATCTTTCCATGTGCTTGTTTTTCAGTGTATGTTTTCTTCTATATAGTGTCCGATCGTGTATTTTGACTATTTTCTAATTGCACTGTTTATTGACTTTTACTGTTGAACTTTGAGGGTACTTTATATCTTCCAGATACTAAATTTTTGTTAGACATGTGGTTGGCAATATTTTCTCCCATTTTATAGATTTCCTTTTATCCTACCTACAAAGAATTCCATAAGAAAATATTTTAAATTTGGGGGTTTTTGTTGTTGTTGTTGTTTTTGAGTCAGAGTCTCACTCTGTCACCCAGACTGGAGTGCAGTGGCTCCTCCCGGCCACCGCAGCCTCG
>NW_007091482.1:0-1143 GCF_000164805.1 Carlito syrichta
ACTTGGTCATGGTGGATGACTTTTGAGATGTATTGCTGAATCCAGTTTGCTAGGATCTTGTTGAGAATTTTAACATCTACGTTCATCAAAGATATTGGCCTGTAGTTCTCCTTCTTTGTTGGATCTTTACCTGGCTTGGGTATCAATGTGATGTTGGCTTTGTAAAATGATTTGGGGAGAGTTCCATCTTTTTCAATCGCCTGGAATACCTTCAGTAGGATTGGTATCAGCTCCTCCTTAAATGTCTTGTAGAATTCTGCTGGAAAGCCATCTGGACCAGGGCTTTTTTTTGTAGGAAGTTTTCTTATTACGTAGTTGATTTACTTGATTGTTATTGGTCTATTTAGGGTCTCAATTTCTTCCTGTTCCAACCTAGATAGGTTGTGTGATGTCAGAAAGTCCTCCATTTCCTTAAGGTTTTCAAGTTTGTTTCCATACAAGTGTACGTAGTAGTCTCTAATGATCTTTTGTATTTCTTCAGGGTCAGATGTGACTTCATCTTTTGTGTTTCTGATTGTGCTTATTTGGTTTCTTTCTCGTTTTTTCTTGGTCAGTCTAGTTAGGGGACCATCGATCTTGTTTATCCTTTCGAAGAACCAGCTTTTTGTTTCATTGATTTTTTTGTATTATCTTTTTGTCTTCTATGTCCTGGATTTGGGCTTTTATTTTGGTGATCTGGATTCTTCTGCTGAAATTAGGGTTTTTGTGGTCTTGCTTTTCCAGCTTCTTTAGGTGGCTTGTTAGGTTGTGAATTTCTGTTCCTTCCATTTTCTTCATCTGTGTTTGTAGGGATATAAATTCCCCTCTTACTACAGCTTTCAGGGCATCCCAGAGATTCTGGTAAGATGTTTCTTCATTTTCATTTGTTTCCAGGTATCTTTTGATCTCTGTTTTGATTTCATCATTGACCCAGGAGTTGTTTAGCATCATGCTGTTTAGTGTACATGTCTTTGTGGGTTCTGGGGGGACTTTGTTGGTGTCAATGTTTATTTTTATTCCACTGTGGTCCGAGAAGGATCTTGGTAGAATTTCGGTCCTTTTAAATTTGCTTATGCTTGATTTATGGCCAAGTATGTGGTCGATCTTAGAATATGTTCCATGTGGTGATGAGTAGAATGTGTATTCTGTGGTCTTTGGATGGAG
>NW_007091482.1:2089-23397 GCF_000164805.1 Carlito syrichta
CTTCTGTGTTCAGTACTTTCTTAAGTGTTTCTTGTAGAGGTGGCCTGGTAGCGGCGTAGGTTCGTAGGGATTGGATGTCTGGAAAAGATTTCAATTCTCCCTCATTTATGAAGCTTAGTTTGGCTGGGTAGGTTATTCTTGGTTGAAATTGTTTCTCTTTTAGAACTTTGAAGATAGGGCTCCAGGCTCTCCTGGCCTGAAGGGTTTCTGTTGATAAATCTGCTGCTATTCTAATTGATTTTCCCTGGTAGGTAGTCTGGCCTTTTTCTCTTGCTGCCTTTAGGATTTTTCCTTTCATAGTTACTTTGTTTAGGCGAATTATTATGTGTCTGGGAGTTGGTCTTCTCGTTTGTTGTCTTGCAGGGGTTCTCTGAATCCCTTGTGTTTGAATTTTTTCATCCTTAATGAGATGAGGGAAGTTTTCTTGAATGATTTCATGAAATGTTTGTTCCAGTGTGGCTTCGGTTTCTCTTTCTGCCTCAGGAAGCCCAATTATTCTTAGGTTTGGTCTCTTGAAGTGATCATTCATCTCTTGCAGGTTTTGTTTGTCTTTTTGAGCTTCTTTTCTATGCTTTTGACAGTTTGGGTTAGTTCTGTGTTTTGGTCTTCGAGCTCTGAGATTCTTTCTTTTGCTTGGCTGAGTCTGCTTTCCATCACAGTATTCATTTCCATCACAGTATTCTTTGCTGCTGTCATTTCTGACATCAGCTCCTTCCTATTTTCCTCTTGTCTCTCCTCAATTTTTTTAATTCTCTCCATTAATGTCTTGATGTCTGGGTTTGTTGCATGTAACCAGTCATTCTGGGGGCTCTTCATTGTTTGTGTTCCATAATCTGTTGTCTCAGTGTCTGATCTCCCAGGGGTCTGTGTGAGACCTATATTCTTCTTTTGGTTTTTCTTCATTTGTACTTAAGGGGGGAGCTGTGATTCAAAATCTATCTGCAGGTCCTGGTATTTGCTGACAGGTGTGTGAATAATCTGGAACCCACTTCCCACTACACTGGAATCTGTCCGTGCAGTGGGGCTGTAGGTTTACTCCCTGAAATAAAATGTGGTTAGCAGAGGGGAGAGAATGGAGCAGACAGTGGGTTGAAGAGGTGGGTGGAGAGATAGAGGAGTAAGGGGGGAAACAAATGAGTGTGCCAACAAATAGGGAGAGAGGCCTATACTGAAACAGATAAAAACAATAGACCACAGCTACAGATGAACCAACTCTCATACACACAAAAATAAAACATATAGTGATGCTAACATACCAGCTATCCAACCACCTTGTTAGTGTGCTGTTCCTCTATACAAAGATATGGTTTACAGAGAGAAGAAAAGAGAAGAAAAGGAAGAGGAAAAAAGAAAAAAAAGAACAATACAGTAGGATAGAATTAAGTCATTAAACTAACATAATCAATGAAGCACACTCTGAGACATTTCGTTTAAGTTCAATGTCCTTTCAGGTCTGATTTCTAGTTTTCTTTTCAAGCTGGTAAATTAGTTTGCAGTTAGGGTCAGTTGCCTCTGGTCTGCTGTGAAGGACAGTTCAGGTCACCCTCTGTTCACCACTCTGGCCTATGTCTTTATCAAGCTTGTTTCTCCCGTTTTGGTGTTGTTACCTTGAATCACCAGCAGGTGGTGCTTTCTCAGCTGCTCGCCCCAGAGGGGGTGGGACTGGACAGGGCTGGCAGAGGCTGAAGATGGCAAGATGGCAAGATGGCAAGATGGCTGCCTTCCTCAGGGCAGACGACAGGAGACTTACGGTGGGCAGGACGTCTCGGTCGCAGGAGAGATGGCAGTGATCCCAGCAGATCTTCCCTGAAGGGGCTTCAAGGACTGAAGTTGTGGGTTGCCTCTAGCCCAGGTGGTGCGATGTGCTACTGGTGGCAGTGGCAGCGGCTGCGGCGGCTGGGGCAGCGGCATCTGCGCTGCAGTGGCTGTTCGACTGCTGTGATGCTCCAGCAGTGGCAACGGCCGAGCTCCGTATGAAGAGCAGGCTGCGATGTTGGGGTCCGTAGCCCCCGGGGCGAGAGTCAGAGACCCACTTTGCAGAAGTTTTCACAGATCGGGTTGCCCCGTTGCCATCTTGCTGGAAATCCCCAGATATATTTTATTAGTTTCATCTATTTTTATATAGTTATACATTTGTTTCTCGTGCAACAAATTTAGAAAATATCCCTGTGTACCTGCCGCGAACAAGTCATTACCTCCCACTCTTTCCTCCATGTCTTCTTCCCTGTCTACCTTCTCATTGTATCAGCTATACTGTGATATTTCCAGGTCAGTAACAATCACAATCTAATCTGTAACCAGATTAAAACTTCTGCATTGCCTACAATTGATTCCAAAAGTTGAAAAGCAATAATTTTATATTTCCCCACAATTTTGTCATTGAGATACTTTCCAGAGAATTTTAAATGTCTTTTTTTGATATTATACTGTCATTTTGTTGGACTTGTCCAGCTGTTTAATCATACTATTCAAAACATGAGGTCTCTCCAATCTCCCACTAATTCACTGTAGAACTCTTATCTCTTGTTTCAGTTTTCTCTGCTTGGTCTCTAGGTCTGTGCAGTTATTAACTGGAGATTTCACTTTTCATTAATCTTGGGTTAGAGACTATTTAGGGAAGCCATATCTAATGTTAGGGCTACTTTAGCTATCATAACGTTAAGTTCTCAAAGTTTAATGATTTAACACACTAGAGGTTTTTTTCCTTTCTTGTTCACATAATAGCACACTAAGTATGTTTCTGGTCAGTAGGTAACTTTTTTCCCCATGTTCCTGTTTAGTGCTCAGGCTTTGCTTATGTGATGACCCCTACAGCTCCTATGGTCTTAGGGGACTTTTCTTTTAGCCACAGGAAGGGAAGAGAGAATGATGGTGTATATTTGCTTGTCCTAAGAGGAACACATGTTAATTCTCACTTCCTACTGGTGATGTCATGTCCACAATTTACAAGAGGCAATGTAGTCAATGATGAACAATCCTCAGTGAAATCCTGCACTGTGAAGGGCTAGATGGCTGCATTTGTTGCAGGATATCTTTTTTAAAACAAATTTTCTCGTAATAAAAATTTCTTATCAATTTGGTGAAAGAATATGCTCGAGATACTTCCTTAAAGGAGGTATATGGGAATTAAAATTTCCAGGCTTTTGTACTATACATATTTTTATCTTGTATTTTACACATTTGATATATTGGCTCACATAGGTTTTCAATTCTAAATAGTGTTTCCTCAGAACATAGAATGTATTCTGTTTGGTCATCTGAAAGTCATCCTCACAGATGAGAAGTCTGATGCCAGACTGGTATGCCTTTGTGGATTTTTTTTCCCCTAGAAAATCTAGGATATTCTCTTTATAGTTTGTGTTTTGAAACTTCATGAGGAAGTGTCTGGATGTTAGCCTTTCTTTTCCATTCAAATACCTACTTGTCATCTGATAAATTCTTTCAATCTAGAAATTATATCTTTATCTCTGGAAAAATTTCTTCCATTATTTCTTTGATAATTTCTTCTGATTTTTTTCAAAAATTTCTTTCCATAATTCTTTTGAATCAGAGCACTTCCTGAGTGTATCATCAGCATATTTTATCTTTTTCCTCATATTTTGCATCTCTTGACCTTTTTGTTCTTATTAAAATTCATTTTGCTTTAAAATTCTTATATTGCCAACAATCCTTACATGGCTAATGTCTTTTTTTGCATTCTCTGATCTTTTCCCAGAGCATTTTATGATTGTCTTATGAATACAGTGTATTGTAAAATTTATTTGACAATTTGCTCAGTTGTTTTGTGTTATAAAGAACAGAAATTTATTTCTTACTGTTGTAGAGGTTGGAAAGAGAGATCAAGGGGCAACATCTGGTGAGGGTCTTCTTGCTGTGTCATGTCATAAGAAAAAGAAAGACTGGAGAGCAAGAGAGTCTAAAAGAGCAAGAGAGGACTGAACTCAATTGTACAAGAACACACTCCTGCAACAATGACTGGAATCTATTTAGCTTCTCTTAACAATCCTACACGTCTTCATACCATCACAATGGTAATTAAATTTCAACTTGAGTTTTGAAGGGGACGTTCAAAATTTCATTTTTCCAGTTTCTCTCTTGTTCCTAGGACACACTGAAATTTCTCAGAGGCAATTTGTATTTATTTAATGTGATTTTCCTCGTCATGCTGTGGTTATTCTCAGACATCTTTCTCCTCTTGGTTGTGTAGTTATAGTTAAGGATAAAGACCTAAGTTGCATTCTAGGTAGGCAGGGTGTGCTTCCTAAGCTGTCCTGTTGGAAGAGCTGTTTCCCTGTTTGCTTCTCATTGATGGGCAAAACCAACTGGGAACTTTTACATGGATAGGTTATGCTGATAGGAAATTTTATTTTAAGCTATGAATGTAGGAACCTGCCAAGTAGAATGCATGCCTTAAAGATGTTGTTAAAGATGCCGTGATGGTCAATCTTATGTGTAGACTTGACTGGATCATGGTGCCCAGATATTTAGTGGAGCATTGTTTTGGATATTTCTGTGAAGACGCTTTTTTGAATGAGATTAACATATTTGTCTTGTGTTTTTTAAATGAAATAGTCTGGTGTGGCTACAAGAACAGATACAGGATAGGCTTACCACAGGAAAGAGTATTTTACTCACAGGTCCCAGAGGTAGGAGGCTGGTCACACCAAACAGGGCCACATGTGAAAGACACTAGGGTGGTCAGGAGGTGGAAGACAGGAATGACATACTCATCCTTACCAAAGCTGTGGAACAGTAGTCCAATTTCTCTTTGGTACTAATGATCAATCATCTTAGCCAAATTTTGTAACTCATTTTTTTGTTTTTTAATTTTTTTCCTGTTGATTCAGAGCATGAGGAGTTCTAAGTGGCTGGTTAGCCTTCTTAACAAGTTCAGGGTAATTGTGTCTCCTTTTGCTGTGGAAACATTCTGCTTTTTAGAACTAAGATCTCTAGGCCAGTGGAGACTGATTGCTTGACCATGGGCCACCAAGTGGAGCTGCCTATCATGAAATGGATATTTTTTGATCCACCAGGCTATAAAGTTGGGTGTACATGGTGGCACTCATCATCAAATGGAAGTGGTATATATGAGGTTGGCCTGAGCAGGTTCTGAGCACAGGGAGAAGTGACGCAAATTTCCATGGTTCCTACTTCTGCCATACTGTCTTCTCTCTTTTCATGGCTTCATGAGTAGTACTTTACAATCGGTTGACAGAGGAGGGACTAGTACCTGCTAGTACAGATAGTTCTGCATGATATGCTGGCACCACTCTAAAGTGGACAGCTGCAGCTCTCCGGCCCTTCCTGGGACATTCCTTAAGGACACTGGTGAAGGGAAATTCTCCTAATGGACAGAACATCAGGCAGGGCACCTGGTTGTGTACTTTGCTTAGAAGGAGAGATGACCAGACATGTAATTATATTCTGGTTCATGGGCTCAGCTGCTGGTTTGACTAGATGGTAGGGACTTGGATGAATCATGATTGGAAAATTTGTGATGAGAAAATTTGGGGAAGAGGTGTGTGAATAGACTTCTTGGAATGGGCAAAAAACCATGAAGGTATTCATGTTCCCTGTAAATGTGCACCAAAGGATGACCCAAGCTGCCTAGGATTTTAATAATGAAGTGGATAAGGTGACCCATTCTGTGGATGCCAGTCATTTCTTTCCCCAGCCACCACTATCATCACCCAAAAGGTTCATGATCAGAGGGTCCATGGTGGTAGGGATAGAGATTATGTATAAGCAACCTGGTGATCTGACTACAGCTTCTGTTCAGTGTCTAGTCTTTTGAAAGCAGAGATCAACACTGAGTTTCCAATTTGGCATCATTTCTTGGTGCAATCAGCTAGCTACCTGGTGGTAGGTTGATTACATTGGACTGTTTTCGTTATAGATGGATAGTGTTTTGTTCTTACTGGAATAGACAAGTTATTCCAGTTGTGGATTTGCCTTCCCTGCATTTGATGCTTCTGCCAAAACTACCACCCATGGGCTGATAGAATGTCTTACCCACCATCATGGTATTCACACAGCGTTGCTTCTGACCAAGGAACTCACTTCACACCCAATGAAGTACAACAATGTGTCCATGCTCATGGAATTCACTTGTCTTACCATGTTCCCCACCATTCTGCAGTCACCAGCTTTATAGAACTGTGGAATGGCCTTTTGAAGACTCAGTGAAAGCACCATTAGGTGTCAATACCATGCAGGGCTAAGGGAATGTTTTCTAGAACACTAAATGTGCTTTGAATCAGAGTCCCACAGATTCGGTGCTGTTTCCTTCATAGCCAGGATTCATGAGTGCAGGAATCAAGGGATGGAAATGGGAGTGGCATTACCCACTATACTAGTCACACACTAGCGAAACTTTACTTCTTATCCCTTTGACCATATGCTCTGCTAGCCTAAAGATCTTAGTTCCAGAAGGCAGAATGCTTCCACTAGCAAGGGAAGACACAACCATTTCAATGAACTGGCTAAGAAAGTGATGTGGCCACCTTGGACTTCTCATGCATCTGAATCAATAGGCAAAAAAGGGAGTTACTATGCTCCCTTGAATGCTGGAGTCATTGATTCTGACTACTGAGGAGAAATCGGACTGCTGTTCCTTCCACAATGGAATAAGGAATTAAGGAAGAGTATGTTTGGAATATGGGAGACTCCTCAGGGCATCTCTAGTATTACCATGTACAATAATCCAGGTCAATGGAAAACTACAACAGACTAAATCATGCTGGACACCTAATGACCCAGACCATTCAGGAATGAAGGTTTGAGTCCCCCAGAATGTAAGAAACAATACCCAGTTGAGGTGCTTGGTGAGGATAAAAATAATATGGACTAGGTAGTTGAAAAAGGTCATTATAAATGCCAAGCCACAACCATGTGTCCAGTTACAGAAATGATTTCTGTAATTGTCCTGGGTATTTTATTCTTACTTTGATAGGAATATATATGTGTGTGTGTTTGTATAGCCAATATCTTTGTTTTCTTTCTTAACCCCTTATCATGTAAAATGAGATGCACTGACTTATAGTATCTAAGTATTGCTAGCATTCCATTGTAGTTTTTAAGTCCCAGGATATCAAGGAATTGTGTAGACATAACTCAATGATATCCACTTTGGGGAAAAGATAGTGTGCTTTTATTTGTATGCAGCATAGTTATATCATATTAAATGGAATATGACTGTGTTATAGTCTTTATTTAGAAATTAAGTATCACTTGAGGATATGAATATGGGTACCAAATTTACAAGAAATGGACTTGCAATGTTTAATTTTATAAGTCAGCTTGGCTTCCTCCCTCTCCCTCAGGCCATGGTACCCAGCTATTTGGTCAAATATTATTCTGGATGTTTCCGTAAAGATGTTTTTTGGATGAGAATGACATTTCAATCAATGGACCTTGAGAATATTTGATTGCTCTCCAAAATGTGAGGGGTTACTTCCAATCACTTGAATGCCTTTGAAAGAAAAGGCTGACTTCCCTTAAGCAAAGGAGAATTCTGCCAGCAGATGCCCTTCAGACTTGAACTATACCTCTTCCTAGGATCTCCTGCATGGTGGCATTCTCCATCATTCCCCATCAGATTTTGTACTGGCCAAATTTCCACAATCTCATGAGCCTATTCTTTAAAATCAATCAATCCCTTCCCCCCCCCGTTTGTATGTATGTGTATATATGTGTGTGTACACATACACATACACACATATATTCTCTTTCTCTGGAAACCCTAACTAATACAGATGTCTTTATTCTGAAAGCTAACATGTACACTACTAGCTTCAGTTTTCCTCTTACACCGTTTTACTGGAGAAGAGCCTGGGGTAGACTATTAAGAGAGACTCCCTTTTGGGAAAACTGTGAGAAAACCTGGTAAGGCTAACATTTGTTGGTGTCCAACCAAGTAAGAATAATGCTTGTTGGGGTCATTGGAATTCCAAGGCTTATCTCCTTATTGGGTGATGTACCTTATGGGCCCACCTGCTACGGAAGTCAGGATCCCATGTTGCTCTCGATATGAGACTATACGATTTAACTATAAAAGTTGAAGAAGAAATGGAAGTTAGAGTTTATTTTGTGTTGGGCATGACTCCCTATGCCACTGCTCCCCCAAGGCACCACTGTGGTGCAGACCTAAGTGGTACTTTGGTACAAATGGACTGGCAGGTGGTTTATGTGGCTCCTCTGCCTATCTGTGCTGGTGAACAATGTACATTAGTTGTGACACATTGCACTCTTGTTAGGGATTTGGATTGCAGTGTCCAGCTTTGATGACACAACTGCAGTTTATGGGAGAGGTCCTCCCCAATCATTTAATCTTGGCATTTAGTAACATCTGCTCAAAGTGCTCACTGTCTCGATAGGAAAAAGCAGCCTTACTAAATTTGAACTTGGCTTCCATCTACTGTCGCCTCTAAAAACCAGAAGTTATTCTAAAGTGGGGAGATTCTTAAAAGGGTGGCCACACAAACCCAGTCTACTCGAGTAGACACTGCCCTCATTGAAAGTAGTGTGTTTAATAACTACACAGCTTTGTGATTCAGTAATTCCTTAGTGATAGCCATAATACTACAGGGTTGTACATGGATCTACACACTGGGCTTACTCAAAAGAAAATCCTTCCCTTGTTACCTAAGCAAAAGCTATCTTAAGAGTCAGGAAATTGGGTTTGCAAACATTTGGAAGTGAAGTAGATTGTAGACAACCAAGATTTCCCCTTAACCTCAAGGACATGTTTCCTCCAGGATGGTTCAAGCAATATCTTTTGCTTTTCGGTCTTACCAAAGGCGGGGCTGTCACTGTGCAGGCGAGAGGTGAGAAGGGTTATATGAGAGGGAACCCCCAACATGTAATTTATTTATAAACATTGTATATTTATTTCTTACATGTTTAAACTTCAGTCACCCACAAAGTACTCTCTGTTTGATGCAATACACCTACTGAGATGCTTTTTTTTCTATTGGTGAAAACAGTTGTACTGGTGAATTTTGATGCCTTTTAGTGTTTCCGCCTGTTTTGCTTTCACCTTTTCCAAAGTGGCAGAATGTTTCCCTTGGAGGACTTTTTTTTTTTTTCAGTTAGGTCCAAGCAAAAAGTCACTTGGGGTGAGATTGGGTGAATTGGCAGTGTGGAGCATGGAGGCCATGCCATTTTTTTGTCAAAAATTGTTGAACACTTGGTGCTATGTGGGCTGATACATTGTCATGGTGGGAGAACCAGTCGCCTGTTTGCCACAACACAGGACATTTATTCTGAAAATTGTAATGCAACTTTCTCAATACTTCTAGATAAAAAACTTTGGTTAACTGGTTGATTCGCAGGAAGAAGTTCTGAGTGTATTACATGGGGCTCTCACTAAAAAGATAATTCTGTCTTTTGGGTTCCCCCTTCATAAATGTGCATCACCAGGGAGAAATAGGGAGTTGTTAAGTAAGTGGGAAATTATCCTTTTCAGGAAGAAGGGAGGCAGCTGTCCTGGGCCTGCTAACGTAAGTGAAGGAGTAGGAAGTTGTGAGGGCCGTACTCATCCCAGGAAAATGGGGGTTTAGGTAGTACAGGCTGCTCTGCAAGCTGCAGTCTCAAGACCACCTTGGGCAAGCCATACAGGTGAATGCAGGTAGAGGGAAGTGCAAGAACAGGTGAGTGGAGCTATAGATGATTGCAGTCCAGAGAGTGCAGGCACAGGTAAATGCAGGTATTGGTGAATGTAGGTACAGGTGAGTGTGAGTAGAGGTGAATGCAGGGACAGGTGAATGCTTCATCTATCTGCCTCATCCCCTACCCTTGATCTCATATGGAGCTCTGCATACTTCAGATGTTGGGTTTGTGATCAAATAAAGTGGAATCGACACCATTTGAGCCCAGACCATCATTCCTCTATGCCAGGCCAGTCTCACGTTCCAGCCCTCACACCCTAACACCCTACTTTCTTAACCTCTTCCAATTGAGACACAAGATCCATCTTGGCCCAAATACAAAGTTTTCCTTTATTGAAAGAGTGATTACAGATAGTTCTCCTGGCATCTGCATCCTTTCTCCTGGTCACTTGCAGCACTTGGCCTTCCCACCATAACAGGTGCCTTCAATTTTTTTATAGATTGGGCATGGGGAGTAGTGACAGGTTCCTCCACCCTTGACGCAATTGTAACCATCAGATCTTTGGCCAGGATAGGTAAGAGTGCCAGCACCTGTAAAAAGAACAAAAACAAAAACAAAAGCCCTTTAGACTCATGGCTTGTAGTCATAGTGATGTGAGAACACCTGGTGAAAGCAGAACAAACAATTTTGCAAAGCACTAGAGTGAGTTTTTCTCCCAAGAAATTTGCTTGTGAGTGATCCCTGGGACTGCTCATGATATGAGGTGTCTGGTGACGCACTCCTCCTGGGGTGTGTCAGCTGTGGCCAAACACACACCAAGGATGAACAGGGTTGTGAGCAGGGTTTTCTTCTGCCTAGAGACTTTAAGGTGTGCATGGAATTCATGTTACTCCCCAAATAATTTTTCCACGTCTTATCATCCCCCAAACTCACATCCTCTTTGAGGACACAGAAAGAATGTGGCCATCCATAAGCCATGCAGAGGGGCCTCTGGCATCTGGAGAAACTAATGCTGTCAACACCTTGATCTCACACTTCCTGGCTTCAGAATTGTGAAGAAACAATTCCTCTTGGTATTTTGTATGGCAGCCTGAGCAGACTCTAACACCAGTTGCCACTGGCACCCTTGGAGACAGTATATTCGATCGCTACAGATCTCTATTTGTTGGAAAGGTGGTCTTTGTACCATTGAAACCATTGAAATTGTCCTCTCCATAACTTCCGTCCAATGTCTATTTTTTATCTATCTACCCACCCACCTACCTACCCACCTACCTACCTATCATCTATCTATCCATCTATCTATTCATTTTTGAGCTGAGTCTCACTCTGTTGTCTAGGCTAGAGTACATTGGCACAATCACAGTCACCACAGCCTCAACCTGCTGAGCTCAGGTGATCCTTCTGCCTCAGCCTTCAAGTAACTGGGACTACAGGCACATACCGCCTCACTTGGGTAATATTTTGATTTATTGTGGTGATGAGGTCTTGTTATGTTGTCCAGGCTGGTCTCAAACTCCTGGGCTCTGGTAATCCTCTTACCTCAGTTTCCTAAAGCACTGGGATTATGGGAGTGAGCCACTGCACCCAGCCCTTTTCTGTCTTCTGCAGCCCACTCTAATCACTCTTTAAGAAGGGAACCCCATTATTAGAAATTCTGCTTTTTCTCTTCTGTCTGAATGCCTAGTTTCCCTTCCCAATCCTAGTCATTCTCCTGTGAATATGTTCAGGCTGGTCAATAGGCTTTCTACAGCTCAAGGCCTGAAACACATACAAGCTAACTTTCATGTGCCCCACCATCCAAGAGCAAGGGAGGCATCACTTCCCTTCTTTTGTTCACTCTAGAGCTGTGCCATCCAATATGGCTATTCAGATTTACATTTATTGAAATTACACCAGTCACAATGCAAATGCTCATAGTCACATGTGGCTTAGAGGTTGCTGCATTCACTGAGCAGTGCAGAGAAAGAACATTTCCTTGACCCTAGAACATTCTTTTGGTCTGCGTTGCCATGGAGAGGGAAGATAATGGAGAGACATTCTGGTTTCTCCATCCCATTACTCAGGGAAGCACCTTGGGCCTAGCCCACTCAGTTCACAGAAAACAGAATCTCCTACTCTCCAGCTCGTGTTCTGTCTCTACATCATACTGATTCTTATTGTTGCGGTCCAAGATTGAACTAGGTTTTAATAACCTCACCACAGCGTTGATCTCAAGTAAGATCACACCCAAAAAGAATCACCAGGAGTCTTAGGTTTTATCTTTTCTTTCTCACTGAAGGCTCTCAGTACTGAAAGGATTCTTGGAGGATGCCTGGTCCAACCCCTGCTGCCAGACAGAATTTCCCCAAGTGACTATTTGTTACCAGAAAGATCAATGGTGCTCACAAATTTGAAAGCACTTTGCAATCAGGAAGATCTCTACTTCTTTTTCTTGATTGTTTTTCCCAGTAATAAAATTGTTTGTGTATATATAGATGCATACACATATACAACTATTTCTTTCTCCTTGACAAACTAATTCTAAACTTAAATGTGGTACATATATACAATGGAATACTATGCAGCCATAAAGAAGGACAAGCATGGACTTCGCAGCAACTTGGATGGATTTAGAGTTGATCACACCAGCGATCTATCACAGAAACAACAGAGTACTATATGTTCTCACTCATAAATGGACCTTGGACAATTGTAATACTACACGAAAGAGATTGGCAGTAGTGGGAAACTGTCAGGGGAGAGGGGGTGGAATTGGCAGTTGAGGGAAACTGCTAGGGGAGGGATGGGCACACCTCATCAACAAGGGTACCTGTATAATCAGTGTTTGTATACCTAACCCTGACTTGAACCCTACATCTTTATAATTAAAAAAAAATGCAAAGGTCCGAGAAAAGTCAAGACACACTTGGAGAAGGTGGGAGCACTTGCTTTATTGGATTTCAAGACTAATTTTAGAGCCATCATAATGAAGGCCATGCGATGATAACACAAGGGCCTTCAAACATATAAATGGAACCGAATAAGGAGTGTTGGAAGGGACTCACGCACATATGGAAATTGCTACAGCAGGGGCTCAGCAGAACAGTGAGAACAACGAGTCTTCTCAGTAGTCAGATCTGGGACAGTTGTATATTCGTGTTGGATAAAAAGTACGTGACCCTTACTTCATATCATGTAATCAAATACACACAGGCACACACACACTAACACCATTGCCAGATGGATTCTAATCCTAAATGTAAAAGGAGAAACAAAGAGCTTTTAGAAGGCAATATGGGAAACTGCCTTCATTTCTTTGGGGTAAAGAACGATTTCTTAAACAAGATATAAACAGCACTAGCCCTAAGGGAAAAGATGTGACACAGTTGACTGCACGAAAATAATGATGAAAACCTGTCTAAGGAAAGTCTTCATTGACAGAGTAAAAAATCAAGACAAGGCAAGAGTAGATATTCGGAATGTATATAATTGACAAAAAGCTGACAAAGACATAAAGAATGCCTACAAATCAATAAGAAAAGATAGATACGTGATGGAAAATAAGGGAAACACACAAACAGGTGTTTTACCAAAACATATACAAGTAGCCAGTAACTATATATAAAAGGGCTCAACTTATTATTTATCAGGGAAATACATGTTACAACACCCATGAATTACCACTACATTTGCAGATGGCTAAAATTTAAAAATGATCAACACTATTAAGTGTTGACAAGAAAATGGAATAAAGAGAACTCTCATTTACTGCTTGTGGGAGTGTAAATGAGTGTAAACAATTTTTGGAAAACAATTTGGCATTATCTATAAAAATTGGGTAAATGCATATCCAGTGAGCCTGCAATGCCACTCCCTTTCAGCATACAGAAATAGAGCCATGAGGGTACCTCCTGGTCAATAGAAAAGCATGCACAAACCAAGCTTTGTTATTCAACCTAAATATTAATGTGGTAAAATAAGTATGCTTCCTCCCCCTGCAGACATCAGCACTCAGCCCAACACAGTGAATCCCTAAAGACAATCAATTCTGTGTTAAGCAGGGCTGTCCAGGGCCTATCTCAGGATGGTGGTGGCTCCCTTAAGGGAGGACTGGGCTTGGACCCAGGTGGTTGGAGCCGCCCAGCTTCCACCTGGGGACGGGGGAGTGGGCTCCATTGTCTGCCCTTTCTGGAAGTTGGGCTGGTTTTGAGTACGCAGGGAGGAGATCATCCCCCTAGGAGCATGCACATCCTGTTTTTGGGGTGTGCCAGGGGGTTTCGTGTGTCATGGAGGTCAGAGCAGAGTGACCTGCCTGGGGCTTTTCAGCAACTCATGATGCCAGCTGCTGTCTTTGTTATGAATGATGAGTGGTTTAGTAGTCCCTGCACATCCTTAGAAAACCCTTTCATACCTTACTCTTTAAATGAGGTGCTCGTAATCACATTAGACATCATAGACAGAAGAGAAAACTTGGTGTTAGAAAAATGACTTTTCTAAATAAATAAAATAAAAAGTGACTTCTGAACCCTTTTGAGTTTGGATGGAACTGCTGTGAGAAAGAATCTAAAACACACACACACACCCCAAACTGAAATGTGAGCAAAATTCAATCCTTACTGCATGTTATGACTAGAGCCTTTAAAAGAACACATGGTTGCAACTCACCAAAATTGATTTCTCTAACTCCCACATGGGTCATAGCTGACAACATGAAAGACTGTATTTAGAGTGCTTCTGTACCCAGTTTCCAGATATGGAAACTGAGACAAAATTGGAGTAAATTATTCCTACCTGTAGCATAAAGTGATGGCCTGGGAAAAAGTTAATTGGATCTTGCGGAGAATTTTCGAGCTGGGATGATTTTAGAGTCACTGGCTCCAGCTTCCTGTTTTAAATCCTAGCTTAGAAGCATGGGATTTGCTCAAGATTACCATGAGTGCGGGATAGGGCTGTGCTGAAGTGTGTCCCAGGTTCTTCCTGCAGAGTCCCGCTGTCGCACCAGAGACATGGCTGCTCTGGCCCAGAGAAGCTGGCATCCCCTCCTTGATGGAAGGCACCCTCCCATTGACTGGGGGCTCCCTGGCCTGCAGCACTTGGAGGATTTCTCAGGGGAAGTGAAACCAGCCTGCCTGCACTCAAGCTGAGTCCTGGGTGTTTGCTGAGCTGGCCTGGTGATAGTGGTGCAGCATCTTGCTTACTGCAGGGCACCTAGAGAGGCTGCACTCAGGGACCTGGGTTGGCGATGGGGCTGGTGCCACTCTCTGCATGGGAGGCAGGGTCTCATTGCAAGGAAGCTTCCTGCAGAGAGGGAGCAATCCCAGGTAAACGGGCTACTTTCTAAATGTCCAGGAGGAGCACCCCGAGGAGGAGCATCCTGAAAAAGAACTCCCTGAGGAGCGGCTCCTGTGCTGCTCAAGGGAACAGCTTATGGCCCCTGAAGCTCTGGCATACTTGCCGGCCACCTTCCGCTGACCTCAGGCCACTCAACCTGCCACTTGTGCCTGTAGACATCGAGGCTGCTGTCCTTGGCAGCCCCAGCATCCCCAGCCCAGGGGATGGAGTACTCTAACAGGTCCCGGCACTTACCTGGATTCATCTGGGAAAAGAGCAAGCAGACAGTCAACAGCAGAAGGTAAGGGGTCCCCATGGGAGTCGGTGAGCTGGAGATGGTTTCAGGAGAGGAGGCTTGGCTGCTGGAGAGGCTGAGTCGAGGAGGCTTTCAGAGGCTGGTGTGTCGCCGTATTTATAGTGCTGAGGATTGCACAATCTATGGATGGAGCTGAAGGGTAGTGTCGCAATCCAGGGGAACTTCTAATAACCAACTTTTCCTGTCACTTGCTCTGAGTCTGCTACAAGTCACATGGCACATTGACTGGATCTGGCTGCAGCTGGATGTAGCTTTCAGCCTGGATACCTGGCGTGGGAACCTCCTGCCAGGTCTGGTTTTTAG
Organism: Carlito syrichta; assembly: GCF_000164805.1. Classification (NCBI taxonomy): domain Eukaryota; kingdom Metazoa; phylum Chordata; class Mammalia; order Primates; family Tarsiidae; genus Carlito; species Carlito syrichta. The sequence goes on from NW_007091482.1 coordinate 17,631, forward strand.
GTCAGGCAGTTCTGAGGGGGTTATAGAGAGAGAGAGAGGGAGAGACAGAGAAGTAGATGCACAGAGAGACAAAGTCTTTCCTCCCCTATCCCCAACCTTTGGCCCACCATCCCACTTGCTCTGGGCAAGAGCAGATGCTGTGTCTGTTTGGCAGAGTCTGGGTCATAGCACCAGCTGCAAGGGACTCTGGGAAAGCAAGAACATTGGGTATTCAGCAGCTTTGGTAGGTTGTTTTTGCCTGCCACCAAACTCTGAAATTGGAGAGTTTCTGAAAACCTCTAAGTCTATTAGATGTTGGGTGAACAAATGAAAGTGACAAGAGTCAGTTACATTCAGATTCACCAATTCTCTCATTTGCTGATTCTAGCACATTTGTTTGGTTTCACTATGTGCCAGGAAAGTGTTTAGAGGCTTGGGGTACCTTGCAGAATAAGCTTTATGGTCCTCCCCACCCCAAGTAGACTGGGAAGGCAGGAGAGCAGACAGGTCGTCAGGTAGAGCCTCCCAGGTGCTCTGACAGTGGCGTGCTGGGACCATCCTGGGAGCTCTGGAAGCTGCCTCACCAGGCTCAGGAGGTCGATCCTCACCACCTCTTTATAGTGGTATCCTTTCAGCTAACTCATAGGATGGTTCACAGAAGGTGCTTAAGAGACATGATTAAAGAGCTTAAGAAACACTTGGGGGGAGGTTGAGCAGTGGCTCAGAGTAGAAAGGAGACCCCTCTTTGAGTTCCTTCCTCTCTCAGCACTTGTAGAGATTGCAAACTCTTGGAGAGGCAGGTAGCATAGAGATTAGAGAATTTTTCTTTCCAGATTATCTCCCCAGGATTCTCTTTTACTAGCTCTATGACCTTGGGAAATTTGTTTCAATTCTTTCACCTCAGTGATTTTCTTCTCTAAACTGAGGATACAATTGCCTGGCCAAGGAATGCCACTGAGGCTAAATAAGAAAATGAATGAAATATCTCCCAACGCTGTGAGGCATGATGTGTCTCTGAGTTCTGATGTGTCCAGAGATACCAGGAGTGAGAGGAATCTAAAACCCTGTGAAAGATAAGCTTGATTTTCAGGATTGACTTTTTCTGCTCAGAAGCTGGGAGATACTTTGCTTTTGAAGGTTACAACACAGACTCTCAACTATCCTGTGAAAAATCTCCTGGTTTGTGTCTCAGAAACCTGCCTTAATTCCAGCGTGGGGACATCACCTGTTACACCCATGCCTGTCAACAGCAGAAAGCAGAGTGCATTTCATGACCCCTTTGGAACTGAGTGCCAGGCCCGAAGGCTGAAGTTCAGGTATGGCAAGAGGGGGGAACATGGCAGGATCCCAGGGAGGCCCGGTCCACTGACATGTGCCTGAAAGGAGTCACATACAAGCTGAAGGCAGCATCCACTCTAAATGAATCACTGGCATTGGAGTGAGATCTGGGTCAGAGCCCTGGTTTCATCACTCATGGTTGGCCCGGGCATGGCCACTGCTGGTGGGCACAGACAAGGGCACCGATGGCTACTTTGGAGGCAGAGAGTGTGTGGGGCTGTGACATCCTGGGGACAAGGCCACTGGCCCCTGGGTTGAATGACAAGCTAATGGAAGAAAAGCTGCCTGTGATGAGGTCTCAGGTAGATGGAGGCTGAGCAGATGAAGATATGGTGATAGAATAAGTCAGGCATAGAAGGACTAAGGTCAACATTTGAGGGGTGTGTGATATGTACAGTTAGGCTTATTTATTTAATTTTTTGAGTCACGGTGTCAGTCTGTCACCCAGGCTGGAGTGTAATGGCACCATCATGACTCATTGCAGCCTCGACCTCCTGAGCCCAGGCAGTCTTTCTGCCTCAGCCTCCCAAGTTGTAGGGACTATAGGCATGCACCAACATGCCTGGTTAATTTTTAGTTTTTTCTTTTTGGTCCAGCTGTGTGGCTCTGGCTTGTATCAAACTCCCAGACTGAAACAATTCTCCCACCTTAGTCCTGGAAAGTACTGGGATTATGGGCATGAGCCATTGCACCCGGCCTGGTTTAGACTTTTGGTGCCATATTGATCTGTTTGGTTTTCTTCTTATGCAAAAGGAGGCTTTGGAAGATTTTCATCAGAGGTTGTAAATGTACCTGCTGCCATCTTAACAGAATCTGAGGACAATGTGGAAGGCGGATGTGGGAGGGTAGGACTGGTCCTGGGAGGACCCAGTAAGAAACTGGTGAGTCATTAGGGTCCAACTGAGGTGGGGAAGGGGTATGAAAGGAGACACGAATTAGAAGTGGAAATCAACCAAATCTGATGGTGGATGGAAGGAGCTGGATTTTTGGAACAATGTAAGTGCTGCCTGCACTTTTGGTTAACCCTTCACTTCCTCTAGGAGAGCAAACTCTTGGGCCTCCTGGTGGTGTTCTGTCCTGTGCTACTGTGCTCCTGTGTGCTCCTTTGTGAAGTCCCCTCTCCAGAATTTTACAAAGAACAGCAACTCTCATTCTGCCCCATTGTGCCTGAAAACAGACTCAAGGCCTCGTATTTACATGTTGAGGCCACGTCTGGAAAGTTACTGTTCTAATCCTTATTGCATTTCATAAACAGTAATCATTAAAAAATTGTATGTTAGCCAAGTATATGCATCCGCTCCTTTTCAGGGAGGAACTTCAGATTTTTAAGGAACAAATTTTATTTTATTTTAGAATGGGGGGCATATGTGAAACTTTGTTGCATGATGGTGAGGTTTGGGTTTCTGATGCACCCACCAGCACCCCCAGTGGTAAGCATGGTACCCAATGGATGGTTTGAATTTCAGAGTTTTAAGTTATGGGTGGTTGCTTTGAGACTGTGCATGTCCCCTAAACAGTGAAAACAATTTCCACCACTATTCCTTGTTCCCTTGCACTCAGGAGATCTTGATTACCATCTGTCAAGATCATGTCTTTGGCCACTGGTCTCACAGGCCACACTACCGGCCACTGCCCAGAGCAGGAGCTGTTGGAGTCAGGTGAGTATCACACCTCTGGAGCACAAGACCTGACCATGCAGAGGTGATGGGAGAGTGAGATGGCAGGGGCTGTGTGGGGCAGCTCCAGCTTGGGGGTTCCATGGTCTTCAGGTCAAATGGGGCACTGTCCTTGTGTGGTGGAGTTGGGCCGGTTTCAGTCCCAACTCAGGGGTTCCTCAGAGAGGCAGATTCAGCTACATGGGTTGGTGCCGGCTCCTCAGTGCCAGGATGAAGGAACACGGAGGATACAGCCTGGTCAAGTGTCTCCCCGGTCAGGTATGATGCCACCACAAATGTGTCTAGTCCTCATAGCCATAGGAGGCTGTGTTTGAAGGGAGCTGAGGGAGCCCCTGAGTAACTCAGGCTGGATTCTAGGTGGCAGCTCAACAGGGAAGCAGGGACAGTGGGTAGGGTGCTAACCTGCCCTGATGCTAGGCGAGAACAGCTAAGTGTCACAGCACCAGAGGACTCTGCAGTGCCGTGTCCCCCCCAGACCCCAAAAGAGAAGACACTGTGTCCAAGAGGCCAAAGAAATGACCTGGAGACGATGGACAAGACATGGCCTTATTCAGAAACTTATAGGGAATATGGACCAGGAACAGCAAAAGGAGGCTTTGGAAGATTTGCTCCCAATTATAGGAAGAAATTGCTCCCAATTATAAAAGGGACACAGGTTAACTAGCATTTTTCAACAAGTGGAGTGTGAGGTTAAGCATGAAATGGATGAGATTTCTGTTGTACGGTTGTAGTGTGAGAATGCACTTATACATACATCGTGTGCACACAGAATGACTGGGAATTCTCTCCAGAGGTGGGATTTTTAGTGTTACAATAAACTAAAGGTGAGCTAAATGTAACCATGGCTATAGACACTTATCTAGGAGTGCCTGATCTGGTCTGATTCAGCCAGGGGACTGTGTCAAGAAAGGGTACACAGAAAATTCTATGCATAGCTGCAAGATATGGTCAGCAGATGTGGAGAACACTTGAAGTCTGGCCTCTGCATGACCTGAAGGGAAGGAGCATCCTAGATTGGACAAACTCCAGAATCCCTCGCAGGCTCCAACCCCCTGCTTGGGGCCAAATCTGGGATGTGCTCATGTCACTGAGAGGATGTGCTCATGTCTCTGCAGATTAAATATGTCAAAGTTGATGGATGAGGAGTGTTTCATGAGTGCTAGTTCTCACCATGTTGATTTCTTTGCTCTTACATATTATGAAATCATTATCCCATTTTCCTAGATGGAACACTGAGACTGGCAGTGAGTAATACTTCAACAGTGAATGAGTTAAGAGGGTCCAGAAGTGAACCCAGGTCACCAGCATAGAGGGTGAGCATCATCCTGGCTCTGGCAGAAAAGTCACCCAAGTGCATAGGATAAGACCCATGGATACCCAGTAGAATGTGAGTTTAGGCAGGAACTGGCTGGGTTGAGAATACCAGTCTTAGAACTTTTCCCTGTTGGTTTTATTTGTAAAATTAATGCATGTGTTGGAATAAGCTCAAACAATACTGGTACATAACAGCAGAAAAAGAAAGTTACCTTGAATTCTATTTCCCACAGATACACAAATTGCTAACAATTTGGATTCCCTCAGTTTATGACATTTTCCTCTATACTGATAAAGATGTCTCCTCAAGTATGCTTCTATACAGATGTATTTTGAAAGGAAAACACATTTTGATATGATGGGCAGTGTTTTTTCCTTTCTACTTAGCAGTGGTACATCTTTTAATGTCATTGGATTAGCTTCATTTTTATAAAGCCCGTATTTGCAGCTGACATTGAACAAGGCAGGTCTGAACTGCACGGACCCACTTTGCTAATTTCCTTCTGCCTCTGCTTCCCCAGAGACAACAAGACCCACCTCTCTTACTCCTCCCCTCTAGCCTACTTAGGGTGAAGATGATGAGGATGAAGACGTTTATGATGATCCACTTCGACTTCATCAATAGTAAACATATTTTCACTTCCTTATGACTTTATTAAAACCAAATCCTTTCTCATGCCTGCACACTCTTGCTTATTGCAGTATTGTTCACAATAGCAAAAACATGGAACCAACCGTGCTGACCATTGAAAGAGAACTGGGAAAAAAAGTGGTCCATGTACATGATGGAACATTACACAGCCATAAAGAAGGACGAAATTATGAACTTTGCAGCAACTTGGCTGGACTTAGAATCTATAATTCTGTGTGATCTATCACAGAAACAAAGAACTGAGAACCACATGTTCTCACTCAAAAGTGGAGCTTGAACAATTATCATATTACTATAAGAAAGGGATTTGCAGTAGTAGGAAACTGCCAGGGGAGGGCGGGGTAGGTTTGGGTGTAGTGGGAAACTGTTGGTGTGTGTGTGTGTGTGGGGGGGTACACCTTATCCACAAGGGTACCTGCATAATGAAAATTTTGTGTATCTAACCCTGAAATGTATCCCACATCTTTAAAATAAAAAATTTAAAAATGCATGTCCTTTCTCTAACTTACCTTATTGTACGAATACAGGAGATAATAATATAACATACAAAATATGTGTTAATTGACTGTTGATGCTATCAGAAGGACTTCTAGTTAACAGTAGGGCTGTTAGTAGTTAAATTTTGAGGAGTCAAAAGTTAATATGTGGATTTCGGTGCCTTGAATCTATATAATCTTTTTTTTGAGTTGGAGTCTCACTTGGTTGCCCAGACTGGAGTGCAGTGGCCGCTCCCGGCCACCGCAGCCTTGACCTTCTGGCCTCCGGCGATCCTTCCACCTCAGCCTTCCAAGTAGCTGGAACTACAGGT
>NW_007091482.1:23590-24383 GCF_000164805.1 Carlito syrichta
TCACCTCAGCCTCCCAAAGGTGCAGGATTACAGGCTGAGCCACCGAGCCCAGCTTATATAATCTTTATTTTTTAAAATTTTATTTTAAAGATGTGGGGTACAGTTCAGGTTTAGGTATACAGATGTTCATTATGCAGGTACCCTTGTCGATGAGGTGTGCCCCTCCCTCCCCTGGTAGTTTCCCTCAACCGCCAACCCCACTACTCCTCCCCTGGCAGTTTCCCACTACTGCCAATCCCTTTCTCATAGTATTATAATTGTTCAAGGACCACTTATGAGTGAGAACATATGGCACTCTGTTCTTTGTTTCTGTGATAGGTCGCTGAGTATGACAGACTCTAAATCCATCCAAGTTGCTGCAAAGTCCATATGTTTGTCCTTCTTTATGGCTGCACAATATTCCATTGTGTATATGTATGTACTACATTTTTTTTTTTTTAATCTAGTGCAGCTTCGATGGGCAGCATGGTTGGTTCCATGTTTTGTGAATAGAGTTGTAACAAACATGCGTGTGCAGGTATCATTTTTTGTAGAATGACTTGAGTTCCTCTGGGTATATTCCCAATAGGGGTATTGCTGGGTCATATGGAAGGTCAATTTCTAGTAATTTCAGAAATCGCCACACAGTCTTCCAAAGAAGTTGCACTAGTTTGCATTCCCAGCAGCAGTGTAGAGGCATTTCTTTTTCTCTGCATCCTTGCCAGCATCTGTTGTTTGTTTTATTAATGATGACCATTCTTACTGGGGTTAGGTGATATCTCAGTGTGGTTTTAATTTGCATTTCTCTGATGAT
>NW_007091482.1:24593-36496 GCF_000164805.1 Carlito syrichta
TGTCAGATATACAGTTGGGAAATATTTTTTCCCATTCTGTGGGCTGTCTTCCTGCTCTCTTGATGGTTTCTTTTACTTTGCAGAAGCTCGTCAGTTTGATGACGTTCCACTTGTCTATCTTATGTCTTATGGTATGGGCACTTAGGGTTTTGATCAGGAATTGGTTGCCAGTTCCAATTTCCATAAGGGTGTCTTCTGTGTTTTCTAAGATTCTTATAGTTTGAGGTTTCGCATTTGGGTCTTTGATCTATTTAGAGTTAATTTTTGTATATGGTGATAGGAAGGAGTCCTGTTTCAGTCTTCTGCATGTGATCAGCCAGTTTTCCTGGCACCCTTTACTGAATAGGTGGTGGTTGTTGGAGGCTTGTCAAAGATGAGTTGGTTGAGAAATTGAGACTTTGCTTCTGGAATCTCTATCCTGTTCCATCGGTCTATATGCCTGTTCTTGCACCCATACCAGACTGTTTTGATTACTGTAGCCTTATAGTAAAGTTCGAAGTCTGGAAGTGTGATATCTCCTGCTTTGTTTCTTTTGCTAAGGATTGTTTTGGCTTCTAATCTTTATTTGTCAATTATATTAAAAAAATCAATATTCTATTTCAGAAAATAGAACTAAGTATTTCCAAATGTGCCCTTACACAGACTTCCCAGCTATGTCTAAAGCAAAAACAAGCTTTTTTTAAAACAACTGTCACTCCCTGGCCTATGAGGGAAGGGTCCTACTGCTAGTGGGATGTTTGCTCTCACCCCTGCAGGCATTGCCCAGTACATGCTGATCATAGTTGTGCAGGGTGTCAGCCAAGAAGGAACTTGGAGTCCACCTCTCCTGATCAGGACAGAAAGAAACAGCGCAGGGCGGGGGACAGTTCTTTTATGTTTGTATATGTGTTTAGAGAAGACCAGCATACTTATTTCATGGGTCCTAACATGTTTCATCATAGCTCTTACCAAGGGCATCCAGGCATTCTCAGGCAAGGCACATTTATGCAGATAAATTTCTCAAATCACACAACATTTGCAACATTTTTCTGAGCTATCACAACAACGCATCCTGTTTCTTAAATCTTAGGAAGTACAGGCTTCCACTAGTTCAGCAAGAGTTTGGTGAGCAAAGGTAACCTTTGCTTAGAGCATCCAGGTAACTAAAGACATTTTTCTGGGAGTTATCCCAGTAGGATACCTACAGACAGTAGGAACATGAAGAGGTACACCCAAAACAGTGTTAGCAGGGTGAGTACAGGCACAAGAGTTGTGGAAAATCTTGGCATATTCAGTGCCACTGCACCCCACATGTAACTCTTCGAAGACTTTGTTCATTATTCAAAGGAAACTACTGATACAATGCAGTCCCTCAAAATTTCAATGACTTTTTTTCAGAAATAGAAAATCCATTTAAAATTTATATGAAGTCTCAAGGGACACTGGTTAGCCAAAACTATTGTAAAAAAAGAGAACAAAGTTGGAGAACTCATACTTCCTGATTTCACAACCTACTACAAAACAGCATGGTATAGGCAAAAAGACAGACATATAGATCAGTGGGATAGAATAGAGAGCCTAGGTATCAATTTTTACATACATAGATACATCATTTTCTTTTTTTTGAGTTGGAGTTTCACTCTGTTGCCCAGACTGGAGTGCAGTGGCATGTTCCTGGCCACCACAGCCTCGATCTGCTGGGCTCTGGTGATCCTTCTGCCTCAGCCTTCCAAGTAACTGGAACTACAGGTGTGCGCTACCACGCCTGGCTAATTTTTTTTATTTATTGTAGAGATGAGGTCTCGCCAAGTTGCCCAGGCGGGTCTCGAACCTGCGGGCTCAGGCAATCCACTCACCTCAGCCTCCCAAGGCACGGGATTGCAGGCTGAGCCACTGAGCCCAGCTAGATACATCATTTTCAACAAGGGTGCCGAGACCATCCTATGATGAAAAAGACAGACTTTTCAATAATTGGTCCTGGGAAAACTGGATATTCACATGGGAGAGAATAAAGTTGGACCCTTACCTAACATTGTGTACAAAAATTAACTTAAAATGGAGTAAAAACCTAAACAAGGGAGCTGAAACCATAAAATTCTTAGAAGAAAGCATAGGGGAAAAACCGTCATGATAACAGATGTGTAAATGATTTATTGGACGTGACACCAAAGTCCCAGGCAACACCACCACCAACAAAAGACAAATTCAACTTAATAAAATTAAAAGAACATATACTTTTGTGCATCACAGGACACCATCAATAGAGCGAAAAGGCAACCTACAGATGGCAGGAAATATTTGCAAATTAAATACCTGATAAGAGATTAATATCCAGAATAGTTAAAGAACTTCTAAAACCCAAAGCGACAGAAAACTTGATTCAAAAATGGGAGAAGAAGGCATGAGCCCACAGATATATACAAATGGCCAGTAGGATTTTTTAAAACCAAATTCCTACTGAGATTGAACTTATTTTTTTTGCTATTATAACAGCAATACAGTAAATCACTTACAGTAAATATATGCATGTGTATACTTGTGACCTTTTCTTACATAAGCTGTTACTCGTGTAACAAATTTATATGCAGCACCGGTAAATGCCTGGTATCTGATCTAAAGAAGGAGAGAGAGCAAGTCTATTTAATTATTATGAGAACTGTTATGAAGGAGAAGCCCAGGGCGCTGTGAGATCAATAACCTGATGTGGGCAAGTCACAGGAGACCTTTTCTGAGGAAATGTTTAACTTACTGCATGCATTCTTAGACTAGAATTGCTGGTTGAAAGGTTATGGGTTTCCACTTGCAAAATTTTTAAGAGGTATTGCCAATTTATCCTCCAAAAGGTTGCACTAATTTACAATCGCATGCCAAAAAGAGTGTAGGCTTCTACCTTTTCCCCTCATTTCCATAAATACTGGCCTGAATTTATTAATTCATTTATAAATTATGAACTTTCTGGGGCACCTACTATGTGCTGGGCACTGTGTCAGGGGTAATTGTACTTGGCGAATTAGAAACATAGTTTCTAGTCTCAAGGAGCTTACCTTGGAGTGGATGGGGACAGACAAGTTATGAATACATTATTTTAAATGATTCTATTACATTTCCACACTCACCTAGAAAGGGCCTCATTGGTTTACTGGATTTCTTATTGAGGATCTAGATTTAGGGAAGCTGGGTTGAAAACGTAGTCCAAGCAGTGCCTTCTACCAAGGGCAATTGTGCCACTCAGGGGCAAAGATGTCTGGAGTCACTTTCGGCTGCCATAACTTGGGAGGGGGTGCTACTTGGTGTCTGGTTGGTGGAGGTCAGGGATGCTTCTAAACATCTTACCATGATTCCTCCTATCACAAAGAATTATTCTGCCAAAATGTGAGTTGTTCCCAGGTTGAGAAACCTTGGGAAAGGAAAGAGTCAAGTCTTCACAGCCAGACAGTCCTAGGTTCAAATTCTACATAACCCCCTGAACTGTCATCTCAACGGTCATTAACATTATCTTCTGTAAGATGGGACAATACTCACTATTTTTTTTTTTGAGTTGGAGTCTCACTCTGTTGCCCAGATTGGAGTGCAGTGGCCACTCCCGGCCACCACAGCCTCGACCTGCTGGGCTCCAGCGTTCCTTCCGCCTCAGCCTTCCAAGTAGCTGGAACTACAGGCATGCGCTATCACGCCCGGCTCATTTTTGATTTATTGTAGAGATGAGGTCTCTCCAAGTTGCCCAGGCGGGTCTCGAACCCGCGGGCTCAGGCAATCCACTCATCTCAGCCTCCCAAAGGCGGGGGATTACAGGCTGAGCCACCAAGCCTGGCATATTCACTATTTTTTACATAGCATGATTATTTTATTTTTGTTTTTTTAAGAGACAGAGTGTAACTCTCTCCCCTGGGTTAGAATACAGTGGCACCCCTCTGTTTCCCGTCCCTCCCCATTCCCCTCCCTTAACCTCCGTTTCCCATACTTCTTCCTTCCCCTCTCCTCCCATATGAGATCATATCGTATTTGCCTGTGACTGGCTTATGGATCATTGAACAAAATTATATGTATCAAAATATCACAGTGTACCCCATAAATATGCACAATGAGTTGTGTCAATTAAAAAGAAAATAAAACTTTAAACTAATAAAAATCAAGGAAACAAAATAATCTGAGCATACACAGGGCTCTCCAAAGTCCTTGATTTGGAGAAAACTTACTCCATTTCACCCCAGTGGGTGCAATAGTGGCCCTTTACTGAATGCCTGCCAGGTTTTTTCTTAGGTTAATATTGTGGAAAACAAAGACAATTGAAAGCACTTCGGAGGCTCAAGGGATGATTCGCTTATCCAGTTTATGTTGGGTGTGGAGTCAAAGTTTTTTGCTAGACCCTCAAGGAAGGAAAACCAGTTTTGTGTGTGTAACTATCAGCTCCCATCTGAAACCCCCCAAACCACTTCCTGCTGCAACCGGCTCTTTCCCAGGGGTAGTTTGTTTGTTGACTTCTCAGAAATAAAATCACCCAGCGATGTCAGAGTAGCCAAAGTCATCAAGTTCTGGCAGAGTCTGAGCTGGAGCCAGACAGAGGCAGAGTGGTCTGGTGGGAATTCCCAGAATGGAGAGGCGAGAAGTCAGGGCTTCAGTGGAATTTTCAGTGCACAATTTTAGACAAGCTATAGGCTATCACCCATCCTCAGTGTCCTCCCTTTTAAAAGAGGGTAAATTTCGTGTCTATTAAGGCCCCAGTTAGGTATACACCTTTACAAAAACTTAGCCCTTGAGTCAGAATTGCCCATAGCAAGGTTCTAGGATCTTTTATTTTATTTTCATTTTTTAATTGCAAAGCTACTGTTTAATATGTTTTCTAACAAAGGTGATAACCTAGGACTTCTTTGTCTTACTGGTCTACACATAAATAATGTAGATTGATTTGGTGACACCTTCCAGAGTAGGATCTGTCTCTTAAATACACTCCCTATATAACCACAAGTCATACAATGCCATTGCTTTGTGCTTTCACACATCTTGATGTGTTGCTTGGATTGCAAATGTTTTCAGTTTTCATACTATGAAGTTAAGGGGAATCTCATGATGGATGTAATAATTAATGTGGCCTTCTTTTATCCCCCAGCACCCCGAAAAGTGGATAATGAATTATAAGCCTCACATTCAGTGATATTTTTAAATTAAGAAAGCACCTCATTTTAGTTTCAACTTTATGACAACCGTATGAAGTAGGTTGTGCAGGAATTATCTATCCCCTCTTCACAGAAGAAGAAGCAGGCTCTAGCAGGTTAGGCACATTATTCTCTGATTTATTTATTTAACCAGTATGAATAAGAAGTATCTGCTGTATGAGAGGGTTGGGCTAGATTAGGGGGATGCAGCGATTAATAAACACTTGGTCCTTCTCCTTGAGGAGCTCATAAACTCATGGGAGCAGCAGAGAAATAAACATATCCATGGCTGGATCAAATAGTGGCTTCAGATGCCCCTTCTGGGAGCCATGGGGAAACGGTGGCATTTAAAGGGAGTTTGAAGGATGAGTGGGATAGCTACATAAAAATGTGGGACACTGATCTGGTGCCATCCACAGAGCCTGAAAAGCCAAGGGAGCAAATCTTAGAAACACATCAGGGCATTGGTCGCAGAAAAACATGTCCACATTCTTGTTCTTCCAAGATGACGTTGGCAATCTGTTAAATCTCTTCAGTATCTTGAGTGTCCTATGGAGAAAAGAATGCCGTTGGCATTAGAGATGATAATGTTGGTACATGATGGGAAGTAGGGTTTGAAGCCAGAGGGGATGGTTGATTTTATTTATCAACCTGATTGGGCTAAGAGATGTTCTGATGGTGGGTAAAAGTTTCTTTCTGAGTGTGTCTGTAATGGTGTCTCTGGAAGAGATCAGCATTTGAATCAGTAAACTGAGCAAAGAAGATCCACTCTCATCCATGCAGGTGGGCATCATGTAATCCGTTGGGGGCCTGAAAAGGCAAATTTGTTCTCTCTTTTTGAGCTGAGACATCCATCTTCTCCTGCCCTTGGACATCGGGACTCCTAGTACTGGGATTTTCAGACTCAGATGGGGATTTATACCACGAGCTCCCCTGAGTCTCAGGTCTTTATATTTGATTGAATTATACCCCTAGCTCTCCTGGGTCTCCAGCTGGCAGATGGCAGGTCTCCTCAGCCTCAATAATCATGTGAGCCAATATACATAATAACTATCTTTCTGTACATCTCTAGATAATCTATTGGTTTGGCTTCTCTGGTGAACTTAGACTAATACACTGTGATCTTGATGGAGGGAAGAAGTTGAGGGTTCGGTTTGTGGGTGTCTGGTGCAAGTGGACAGGAGTCTAGATGGGAGCAGGTCCTGTGATAGTTTGCTGGGTTGGACATTTTATAGGTGCTTCTGGACAAGAACAGCAGTTTCATCCTGTCCTCCCCCCCTCCTTTTGCACATGATCATCCAGGGAATTGATTAGAATCAAAGTTGTGTGGAGGGAATGTTTGGACTCTGGGAAACAATGAGCATGCCACCACTTCATTCATCCAACATCTATGTCTGGAGGGATTTTATCAATGGTGCACCTACACAAGAACAAACAAACTATAATATGCTGGGTGTATAGACACCTGTTCTAATTCTCAGCCACCCATACAAGCATTATATAACATTGCAAGTGTTCAATTCTCTGAACAAGCAGCACATGGAATAGTATGCATGTGAGACAAGGGACCCCAATATCATCTGGATGAGAGGCAAGCCTTTTCAGAGCTTGGGATTTTGAAGCCAAGATTTAAAAGATAAACCCAAGCTGTCCTGGCAAAGAGAGCAACACAGGGAAAGAGAGAGGCCGAGAGCACTGCAAGCAGAGGGCACAGACCTTGGAGGAATGCATCTCAGGAAATGATAAAAGTGTGTTGCAGCTGAAATATGGATGAGGGACCAGGGAAAGAGGAGGACAGTGGGTGGAGGGTCTCGGTCACCACGCCACAGGAGCCCTGCCAAGGATGTGGAGTTCTCGTTCATGGATGAGGGAAAACAGTTGAAAGCTTTCTTTTTTTATAAACATTGTGCCAAATGCACCATATGTCATAATATGGAAGAATCAACATTGTTAAGATGTCAATCCTAGTCAAGGCATTGTACAGTATCAACGCAATACCCATTAAATTACCAACATCATTCTTCTTAGACCTGGAAAGGACAATACAGAAATTCATATGGAAATATAAGAGACTATCAATAGCCAAAACAATCCTTAGCAAAAGAAACAAAGTAGGAGGTATCACACTTCCAGACTTTAAACTTTACTATAAGGCTACAACAATCAAAACTGACTAGTATTGGTACAAGAACAGGCATATAGACCAATGGAACAGGATAGAGATTCCAGAAGTAAAACCTCAATTTCTTCACCTACTCATCTTTGACAAAACCTTCACTAACAACCACTGGGGAAAGGAGAACTTAGTCAGTAAAAGGTTCTGGAAAAACCAGCTGACCACATGCTGAAAATTGAAACAGGATCCTTACCTACCCACCATATACCAAAACCTACTCTAGATGGATCAAAGACCTAATGTAAAACCTCAAACTATAAGAATCCTAGAAGAAAATGCAAGAAACACTCTTATGCACATTGGAGTAGGCAACCAATGCTTGATCAAATCCCAAACAGTGAATGCCATAGAGAGACCTCATCAAACTGAAAAGCTTCTGCAAAGCCAAAGAAACCATCGATAGAGCGGGGAGACAGCCCACAGAATGGGAAAATATATTTGCCAACTGTATATCTGACAAAGGCCTAACATCCAGGATCTATAAGGGACTCAAATGTGCTAAAAGGAAAAACAAACAGCCCCATTAAAAAGTGGGCAAATGTTATGAACAGACACTTCCCAAAGGAAGACACAGGGGCAGACAACAGATACATGAAAAAATGCTCAGCCTCACTAGTCATCAAAGAAATGCAAATCAAAACCAAACTGAAATACCATGTAACTCCAATCAGGAAGGCCATCACCAAAAACAAAAAACTACAGGTGCTGGAGAGGATGTGGGGAAGAGGAAACACTTCTACATTGTTGGTGGGAATGTAAACTAACATAACCTCTGTGGAAGACAGTGTGATGAGTCTTAAAAGATCTAAAAATTAACCTTCCATATGACCCAGCAATCCTCTTTCTGAGGAATTCATATCATTTTATAAAAAAAGTTACCTGCATACTCATATTTATTGCAGCATGATTCACCATAGCAAAAACAGAGAACCATCCGGGCTGTCCATCAAAAGTGGACTGGATAAAAAAAGTTGGTACTTATACATGATAGAATATTATGTAGCCTCTATAAAGAGGGACAAAATTATGGCCTTTGTAGCAACTTGAATGAATTCAGAGTCTATCAAACTCGGTGATCTATAATAGAAACAAAAAACTGAGTACCACATGTTCTCACTTACAGGTAGAGGCTAAACATTTATCATAACACCTTAAGAAAGGGTTTGGCAGTAACATGGGGAGGAAGGGGCCACATCACGTCAATAAGGGTACTTGATCTCAAACCAGATGAAGCAGGGACCAAAGGGAGGCCCAGACTTAACCTGTACGATGACGTGTACGAGCCTCCTGAATTATACTTCACATTGTAAAAATAAAATAAAATAAAAAGAATGTCAAAATGGCTAGAAAAGAGAATTTTGAATGATCTTACTACAAAGAAATGATAAATGTCTGAAGTGACGGGTACACTGTTTACCCTCATTTGAACATTATGCATTATATACATGTATCAAATCATCACAGTGTACACCATACATATGTATAATTATTATGTGTCAATCAAAACCAAAAAGCATTCAAAAAATAAAAGGAGAATAAGAAGAATGTGGTGAAATACTCTTAGCAATCTGTATAAAATCATTAGTTTAATTTCATTAAATGTTAAATAATAATAATAACTTCTCCTAGAAGGTCCTCCTAGAACTTCTGTTTTATCAGAAGAGGTTAAACTCGTGGGAGAAATGGACAATAAATCCATAGCAAATATTCACGTTTATTTGTATTGAATGAAATAACAAATACTGTTATTTAATAATTATTATTTAACTGATACTTTTGTTATTAGTTTATTATTGTTGTTGAAAATAGTATTCTTTAAATTTTCCAACACTTTTTAACCAATCTACATATCAACGAATTCTTGCTTTCATTCATGGATGTTGGTTGACTGCCCACCAGGTGTCTGGGAGCCTCCTGACTCCTGGCCGCCTGTGGTCCAGAACCTGTACCTTCGACGCATGGGCCTGTGGCAGGGTTTGCACTGTGGGAACTCATGTGGGATTTAGAAAGTGTCAGTGAGTGGAGGCTATGACTCCTGTGAGGCCGTGGCAGTTTCTCAGCCTTCACAGGGGAGGCCTCAGTCCTGGGTTTTTGGCCTTGGGCTGCAGCTTGGGGGACTACGCCCCCTGTTCTATCCCTCTTGCATAAGCCTGGATTCCTGTCTCCACTTACAGGATCCTGTCTTTCTGATGCCATTCAGAGGGATTCACAGAACAGGCAAGGTCCTTTCCCTCCTATAACTTATTTTATAGGAAGTGGTTAACCTCATGGGGATGACAGGCAACACACCCATGGTATGTACGCACTTGTGTGTGTGTTTGTGAGATGTGATGTTAGGCAGGGAGAAGTGTGTGAAAAAAATGAACCAGAATAAGAGGATGTAGGAGAAGATAGTTTAGAGCAGGTGGTCAGAGAAGGGATCTCTGGGGGTGGAGCGGTGGAGGGGCATATGAACAGAGACCTGACAGTTCAGGAGGCTTGAGGGGAGAGCTGTTTCATGACCAGGCACCAATATTGTGAACACACACATGCAGAGACATGCACACATGTGCAGACACACTTGCCAGGTGCTGGCATCCCCTCTCTTCCCCCATTTTTCCCAAGCCATCAGGCATCACAGTGCCTGCCAGTCACATCCTCCCCCCAAGAGGTCACTGGCATGATACCTCGGATAAGGGCCTTGAGGACACGGAGGGATAAAGTCTGGGGCAGCTACTACAGATGGTCTGTAAGGACACATCCCAGATGAGATGCAGACTTGGGAAGGAGCCCAGGGCAGCAGCAACCTGGAGAGCAGATAGAGAAGCTACGGGCTAGATGGAGAACCCCACAGCTCTTCCTGGCGTGGCATGCTCTCCTGTCCTCCCTCGACTCTCCCTTCATGCCCAGTTGCCTAGGTAGGTGCTCCAAGGACTGGTGTGAGTTAAGGGCACAGTGTAGCTCAGGTGCAAAGATGACTCTTCTACTGAACACCCACCCAGCCTTCCTCATTCCACTCAATATGGGCTGAAGTTCCTATACATGGAATCTAGAAGTTTGTGGTGTGTAGAAGTCTTCCACCCTCCCCCTTTTCCAGTGTTGATAGGGGTGGAGGGTAGAGGGGAAATGGAGCAGAGCTCTCAGGTGTATTCAAGCCCAGGGCATGTGTGGGTGAGCTGGGGCAGATGGGATGCAGGAATTCGCCTCCCTGGGTCTCTGTTCCCCCCGGGGTGACAATGATGACAGTGGCCTTATGAGAGTGTTGTCATGAACACAAAACAAACTAAGGCCCAGCCTATCTGACATCTCCTTCCCTTTGGCCAGGTTCGCCAAGCAGCACTGCAAGAATTCCGGAATTTGGTGTCTGGAACAGCAAATTCCAGATATCTTGAGTGGCTAATTATTAGATGTGTGACCTCGAGTGCTTAACTGAAGTGCCCTGGTCACATTTTCTTTAATTGTAAAGCAACATCTGCTCTGCCTAAGACCAGAGGCATCATCTGGGAAAGTGCTTGACTAGGCATCTACAATGAAATGCACTCCATGTCTCCCTCTGGCAGGGAGTGTGAACTCAGCCCAGGGAAGCTTTCCTTGCAGACCCATGACAGCTCTCAGAAAGCCTGCAGTAGGCCCTATTTCTTTTTATTATAAAGATGTGGGGTACAATTCAGGGTTAGGTATATAAACATTGACTATACGGGTACCCTTGTTAATGAGGTATGCCCCTCTCTCCCCTACCAGTTTCCCTCAGCTGCCAATCCTACCCCCTTTTCCCTGACAGTTTCCCACTACTGCCAATCCCTTTCTTATGGTATCATAACTGTTCAAGATTTGCTTATGAGTGAGAATATATGGTACTCTGTTCTTTGTTTCTGTGATAGATCACTGAGTATGATCAACTCTAAATCTATCCAAGTTGCTGCGAAGTCTGTATGTTTGTCCTTCTTTATGGCTGCCCGGAGGAACTCAAATCATTCTACAAAAAAGACACCTGCACACGTATGTTTGCTGCAGCTCTATTCACAATAGCAAAAACATGGAACCAGCCATGTTGCCCATCAAAGCTGGATTGAATTTAAAAAAAGTGGTACTATTTCTTGTACTTCTTACACTCTGGGCACTTTTCACATAGGAGGTATGCAACAAACGAGCACTGAGTGAGTGTTACTGAAGTCCTGTGTGCAGTTTACCTGCACAACCAGAATCCTTCTTGACCTGGGTGGAGGTCAAGATGAGCTGAAACACTGGAGCAACTGGAGGCTGCTTGATCTGTGGTCCTTGTCTTTCTCTGTCATCTTCCCATCCATAAGCATGGAGGACAGGGATCCTGGGGTTCCCCTACTCCTTCATCTCAGGCTCCTATTACTCATACATCACTAATCCCCTGCTAAGTCTCCAGAGTTTGCAAATGGTCACAGAAGAGGTCGTCTCCTCTCTCTCCTCATTTTGCAGATGAGGCCTTTTTTTTTTTTGAGTTGGAGTCTCACTCTGTCACCCAGATTGGAGTGCAATGGCCACTCCCAGCCACTGCAACCTCGACCTGCTGGGATCCGGCCATCCTTCCGCCTCGGCCTTCCAAGTAGCTGGAACTACAGGCGTGCACTACCACGCCCGGC
>NW_007091482.1:36685-58083 GCF_000164805.1 Carlito syrichta
TTTGATTTATTGTAGAGATGAGGTCTCGCCAAGTTGCCCACGCGGGTCTCGAACCCGCGGGCTCAGGCAATCCACTACCTCGGCCTCCCAAAGTGCGGGATTACAGGCTGAGCCACCGAGCCCGGCTGCAGATGAGGCCTTGAGAAAGAAAGGGAAGGGATTAATTCATTCCTTCATTCACTCATTCAGAAATTACTTAGGAAGTGGGTTGCAAGGACTGTATTAAGTGTAAGGAATTAAAAATAAAAATAAAACACTTTCTGCCATTTCTGAAAATACTTTAGCTGAGGGAAAAGATACTATCACATTATGACCATTTATAATGGAAGCACTTTTCATTCAGGGAATATTTATTCAACCTGTATTAAATGTCAGGCTCTGTGCTAGGCTTGGAGAATACAGTGAGGAAGTCAGAGAAGTCCCTGGTACTGCTGTGTTTAGGGTCACATAGGGATGTAGATTTAAAGGACTTCATGAAAAATATTGTTGAGCAAAAAGGTGGTGGGTGCTTACCATGTTCTTCATGTGGAACAGACATAAATGGGCTTGTCAGGGGAACACTTACAAGCAACAGTAGGAGAACCCACTTGACACCCATAATTCTCAGGACCGTTCAGTTGAGACATAGATGGTCTGTAAGGTCATGGCCTGCTGTCCACAGAGGAGCCCTCCCCTCCGTAGTTTAGGGAACAGGTAAGGGTGGTGGGAAGGATCATATCACAGTGATACTCCTTGCTCAGAGAAATGACTCTGTTAGGAAGAGGATGTCTTAGTGGCCAAGAGGCTGGTGCATTCTGCCCTTCCATTGAGTTGACTCAGCTGTGCAGGGCCAGCTCTCCCTAAGCTGAGGGTGAGGAAATGAGCCCCAAGGTCCTGACATTGTTCTTTCCTCCAATACTGAAGGCAATGTCCGTAGAGCCATGTGAGTACTTGGCCAGCAGAGAGCTGGCTGAGTGGTACTTAGCCAGATAAGGAAAGCAGAATAAAAGGAAGAGAGAGAGATCTAGACCTGGTTTGACCTGGGAGTATAGCATGCATGTGGCAGGGATGCAAATGAGAAGTACTCCAGGGATTCCTTAAAAAAAAAAAAATATATATATATATAATATATACATTATATATATATAATATATATGCACACACACATATATGTGTATATATATATTTTACATATATGCATAAAATTTTATTTTAGATTCAGGAGGTGTAAGGGCATGTTTGTTACATGGACATATCGTATGGGGGAGACTCCAAAAAAACTGGAATTATTTTTTGGAGGCCAGGCCCCTTGTAGTACAGCCTTCCCCTGATAGTTAAGCGTTCCAGGAACCCATTGGCATCAGTGTACCAGCTAGCGTTGTTGTGGGAGGCTTCAGACGATTTCAGCTACATTTTTTTTTTTTGGAGATTCTTTCAACTCATTTGTCTGTTTCACGATGGGTGACTTACGAGCACACTGCCCACACTGTGCTGAGTGTTCAGCAGTTTTTGACCAGAACTGGCATGACCCCCATGCCCCACCCTCTCTATTTACCTGATCTCACCCTGAGTGAATTTTTTGTTTGCTTCCCCAGATGAAAAAAGTTCTCAAAGGCACACATTTTGCCGCTGCAGAAGAGGTGAGACAAAAAACGGCAGAAGCACTAAAATCATCAAAATGGACGAGTTCAAAAACTGTTTTGAGCAGTGGGAAAAGTGTCTTGATAGGCATATTACATCAAACAGAGAGTACTTTGAAGATGACTGAAGTTTAAACATGTAAGAATAAATACACAATTTTTTATTTAAAAAAAATCCATTTTGGAGGGGTGTCCCCCCCTTTTACACTGGTGGGGATTGGGCTGCAGGTAGCCCAGGCCTCAGAAAATGAACAATGTACCCAACAGGTGACTTCTGAACCCTAATCCCCTTTTTGCCTCCGTGCCGTTAGTGTCCCCAGTATCTATTACTCCCATTCTTGTGGCCATTTAGCTCCCACGTGTGAGTGAGAACATGCAGCGTTTGGTTTTCCATTTCTAAGTCAGCTCACTTAGAATAATTTTCTCTAGTTCTATCCATGTTGCTGCAAAGGACATTACTTAGTTCTTTTTTTTTTTTTGAGTTGGAGTCTCACTCTGTCACCCAGGCTGGAGTGCAGTGGCCACCGCAGCCTCAACCTGCTGGGCTCCGGCGATCCTTCCACTTTAGCCTTCCAAGTAGCTGGAATTACAGGCGCGCGCTACTACATCTGGCTAATTTTTTGATTTCATTGTAGAGATGAGGTCTCACCTGCCCAGGTGGGTCTCGAACCTGCAGGCTCAGGCAATCCACTCATCTCAGCCTCCCAAAGCATGGGATTACAGGCTGAGCCACTGAGCCCGGCTTACTTTGTTCTTTTTATGGCTTGTATAGTAGTCCATGGTGTATATGTACCACATTTTCTTTAGTTAGTCAATCATTGATGAGCACTTAGGTTGGTTCCATGATTTTGCTCTTGTGAATAGTGCTGCAGTGAACATACAAGTACAGGTAGCTTTTTTGTACAGTGATTTCTTTATCTTTGGGTAGATACCTAGTTGCAAGTACTGAATTAGGTATGTGGAATTAAAGATGTTAATAAAACACTGTTTCTGCCATTTCAGAACGTCGTTTAGCTGAGGGAAAACATACTACATGGTATGATGAGTTATCATAGAGGTACTTTTCATTCAGGGGTTATTTATTCATTCTGTATTATATGCCAGGCTCTGTGCCAGGCTTGGAGACTACAGTGAGTAAGTCAGAGAAGCCCCTGGTACTGATGGATTGCTGGGTCGAATGGTAGTTCAATTTTTAGTTTTCTGAGTAAACACCATACTGTTTTCTGAACTTCTGTCCACAGGCCTTTCTGTTTCTTAAAGATAAACAGGGTTAGGGAGGATAAAGAGTCAGCTGTGTCATGTAGGAAGGGAGACGGAAGGCCTTCTTCTAGGCTTTAGGACCAACTGACAAAGGAAAATGGAAGCCAAAGCATCACAAGGCTCAAAGATAAAGATGACGTCATCCGGAATTCTTCCTAACCAGCCCATCAAGATCTACTGGTTGTTATTAAAACGCTACCTGGAAGGATGACTTCACATGTGTATTATCTGTTTGGGGGAAATGAAACATGTCTGGGAAGGGTGCTTCATCTTTTGTTCAGCTCTGGGAATCCTTGAAGTCAACAGACTTCAAGCAGCAGGTCTTACTCAAACAAGGCTGCATTTGATAGCAAACAAGGCTTTGGAAACATACAGCCTTAGTTCTCAATACTACCTCGACCAATGTCAAGACGTGATCTGGGGCAACTTACCCTTTTTATGAGTCAGTTTTTTTTTTTTTAAATCTCTACATGAAATAATCCTAGTGACTGCACTGTAGAATTGTTCTGAGGAATACATACAATAAGGATAATATGTATAATGCATTAACTTAAACCTGGCATGAATAAGCACTCAGTGAATGTTAGAAATCATTACTTCTGCTATAATCAAAGTAGAAAAATGGAAAGAGAGTAAGGTCTGCTGAAGCTGGATGTTCCATGGTAAGAAGTCTGTCTGGAGACTACCAACACGCTCAGGTAGCTCATTTCCTTACAGCACTTGTTCAGTTTAACCTGAATGAGTTCAGGTTGCATGTTGGTCATAGGCCAGACTGAGTGGGAGCAGAGCTTTAGCCAACACTGAAGAAAATCCAGAAATAAATTGCAAGTGATAGGTGTGAAATTGGACTGTATAAGAGTTGTTGCCACCGGGCACGGTGATTCATGCCTGTAATCCCAGCACTTTGGGAGGCAGAGGCGAGAGAATTTCCTGAGTGCCGGGGTTAAAAAACCAGCCTGGGCAACTTGTTGAGACCTTACCTCTGCAATAAATCAAAAAATTAACCAGGCATGGCACGTGCTTGTGGTTCCAGATACTTGGAAGGTGGAGGCAGAAGGATTGTCTGAGTCCAGTAGGTCGAGGCTATGGTGGCCCTGAGCATGCCACTGCACTCCAGCCTGGGCGACAGAGTGAGACTCCAACTCAAAATAAAAAAATAAATAAATAAAGCTGTTGCCTGAAAGCTATTGCTTGGCATGCCTGGTTGAAAAATTAAGGAATCAGGGTAGGAATATCTTCAAAGTAAGCCTTTTCTTCCTTGAGGTAACTCTACATAGCAGGAGTCCCAGAGTAGCAGTGTAAACCATGGTCTCCCTACTTGACGTGGATGTGGCATAGAGGCTGGGTAGCTGGTGGAGGAGTTGAGTTACTCCACAGGAAAGAGCCCGTGGTTAGTTAAGGAAGACTTGAGCACCCCACACTTGGGATGAGGATGGTGGGTCAGTGTTGGATTTGCAGGCAGGTTCTGAATGCAATTTGTCAGCCCCTATTCAGATTCTCATTTTCTACCTGGAGCTGCTAGTCTGTATGCCTCCCTTGTGAGGTCTGTGCTAAAGCCCTAGGGAGGGGAAATAGGAGTCCCAAATGAGAAAAAGTGAGTTGCTAAAACATGGTAAGAGGTATGAAGCAGCTCTTATGTAAAAACTGCACCAGTGTGGAAGGAACACAACTTCTTGGACAGGGAATGAGCCTCACTACCTGAGCAGACACATCTTTTACTAGCTTATGTGCTTATCTAGTAAAATGTGAGTCCTATGTATCTGAGGGATTTTATCTGTTTTATTTATTGCTATGTTCCCAGCTCTGAGAAAAAGGTCTAGCACAGAGTAGATGCTCAAGAAATATTTATTGAATAAATAAATGAATGAATGTAGATGCACTTATTCAGCTATCCCTTATCTTGTGAGAAGATAGAGGGGTGCTGTTTTATTTTTTATTTTAAGGATGTGTGGTACACTTCAGGGTTAGGTATACAAATGTTCATCATGCAGATCCTCTTGTTGATGAGGTGTGTTCCCCCACCCCTGGCAGTTTCCCTCTACGGCCAATCCAGAGGGGTGCTGTTTTTAAACTCTTCTTGTAATCCAGAATTTTGCTTTGAAACATTTTTATCACCCACTCATTTTTAAAAACTTTTTTTTCTCTCTGCTTCCTCCTTCCTCGTTCTCCCACCCTCCATACCTTCCCTTGCACCATGGGCTTGGGAATGGATGCATGCTTATCTGATCATGTACTTGATTAATAATTCCAGAGGCTAATCTTAAGACAGGAATGAAGTCTTGATTACAGGACCTCCCTGCTTAGGGGGCATGAGGTGGTTAATCTATAATCTGACTGCAGCCAAGATAATACCAGTTAGATCTCCAGGGGAACCAATACCCAAGACAAGCCATCAGAATAAGACATGCAGACCTGCACACTGATTCTTCCACGTGTTCCCCATACCAAGTTTCCCTCTAAAAACCCTTGTAATCAGCCTGAAAATTTGAGGTGGTCTTTGCAACTTTAGTCTATTGTCTCCTCAGATTGCCCGCTCTTGAATAAAATCTATTTTTCCTTCCACTAGCATTTATCTCTTGAGTTTGGCATTTCAGAGATGAGCAGCTGGACCTGAGTCTGGTTACGTTTCTTCCTCATCTCTGCCTTACTAAATTCTTCCTATCTTATAGGACTTAGTTAAAATCTCACCATTTCCAGCTGTTTTTTTTTTTTTTTTTCTAAATCATTTTTTATCTGGTGTTGGCTTGTAACTCAGTTCTGGATGACTTACTATCTTGTCTTATTTTGCCACTGTTTAGTTTGATATGAATTGGGTGAGGACGAAACTCTGAATTTTTTCTCTTAAATTAAGAGGGCTGAAGAGTCATGCCTGATAAGGACTCATTAGATGAGGTTTTATTACCCTATTATCTTTTTTACTGAAATTTGTTTTCAATCTTACTCTGGCATAACATCACACAACAGACAAAGAAGGAAATAAAAAGTATTTTATGACTCTGCAAAACCATCTCTTGGGGACTCCCAGACTCTCATTTTGTGAAACACTTAACTGTTCTCTCTGAAGTCTGCCACATATAGGACTTCACCTACATACCCAGATACTTTAACCCTTTATCTCAGTAAGACATCCTCTACTGATTTCCACAATTTATTAGATAGAACTTACAAATTATCAGTCAGAAAACAAAATTTTTTTTTTTTGGAGTCAGAGTCTCACTCTGTTGCCCAGGCTGGAGTGCAGTGGCATGCTCACAGCCTCCCCTGTGTCGACACACTGGGCTCAGGCGATCCTTCTACCTCAGCCTTCCAAGTAATCGGAGCTATAGGCGCACACTACCATGCCCAGCTATTTTTTGTTGTTGTTGTTGATATATTGTAGAGACAAGGTCTCACCAAGTTGCCCAAGCTGGTCTTGAACCCCTGGACTCAGGCAAATCCTCTTGCCTCAGCCTCCCAAAGCGAAAAAAATTTTAAATCCAATTGTAACTCACAAGTCCCTGCTTAGAAATAGCCCACCTTCCCGAGCTAAACCAATAAACATCTCACATGTATTGATTTATGGTTTTTGTGACTTCTGCCTCCCTAAAATATATATAGCTAAACTGCAGTTCAACTACTCTGAACACAAGCTCTCAAGACTTCTTGGGGCTGTCTCCCGGGCCTGGTCACTCACATTTGGTTTGGAACACACCTCTTCGAGCATATTTGGCTGAACCTAAAATTTTTGCATCATCATGGGTTTGAATGAGAGACCACACTTTAAAGTTACAGAACTCTCCAGTCAGAGGGTCCTGTGAAAAAGAAACTGAGCTCAGAGAAGTAAAATTACTCATGCACTACACAGCCCTTTGTGTGCTCAAATGACCCTACCATTTCTTTTTGAGAAGACTTCTGGCTTTGTCCGTAAATGTGCTTTCAGTAATTGAAGGAAATAAAAAATATTTTACCCCAAAATATATCTCTTTGATCTATTTCGCAATGGCTACTGCAGGGCCGGCAAATAGAAGTAGCCCTGCAAAACTGTCTTTTGTGGGGAAAATTTGCATTTGTAGAGAATCTCCATTCATGAAGCCAGGCCTCCCTTTTCTTGCCTTTCCAGATCCAGGAGAGATGGAGAGTCTGATACCTTCAAAATTCTGAAAAAAAATCTTTACTAGGTATTTTCTCTGAGGGGGATTTCATCTGTGTAACAAGGCCCCCAGCCTCTACCTATCTTCCCCCCATAACCTGTCTTGCCACTTAAACCTGTTTTTGGAAGTACTCTTGAGAAGGCATTCTCTGTGATTTCAAGATATGAGCTTCTGCTACTGGTTGGGAAGTTGGGTCTTTATTCTGAAGGTTCCCATGCATACACATTAAATACATCTGTATTTCTTTTCTCCTATTAATCAATTTGCTTCATGCCAGTGATTTTTCAGAGACACTTTAGAAGGCCAAAGGCCATGGCTCCCACATGCTCTTCTAGATGGAATTGAGGTAGACTTCCACAGAGGAATGGGCCTCGTTAGATGTCCCAACTCTCATCAGAGGATGGTAACCTTTCACAAAAGCAAATTGTTTCTGGTTGATCTAAGGTTAAGAGAAACCATGTCAAGGTCTTCTGATAATGCAGAGCCTAGGCATATGTTAGGAGTCCCTCACCACTTACCACGACTGCATCAAGGGAAACAATCTGTATAGAGGATGCTTCATTCTTTTAGTACCTTAACAATTAAAAATCTGGATTAAGCCAGATTGACAGAGGGACTGACAGGGAGACATACAGACATCTTTAGTTTCCTTCTTCTTTCTTTCTTTATATGTCTTATTTTTTTTTTTGGAATTGGAGTCTCATTCTTGTCACCCAGGCTGGAGTGCAGTGGCATGCTCATGGCCACCACAGCCTCAACCTGCTGGGCTCAAGCGATCCTTCCGCCTCAGCCTTCCAAGCAGCTGGAATGACAAGTGAGGTGTGCGCTACCATGCCCGGCTTATTTGTTTTTTAATATATTGTAGAGATGAGGTCTTACCAAGTTTCCCAGGCTGGTCTTGAACCCTCGGGGCTCAGGCAATCCTCTTGCCTCAGCCTCCCAACATGCTGGGTTTATAGGCTGAGCCACCATGCCCGGCCTCTCTCTATATGTTTTTAAGGAACTAAACTGTAAGTCTATATTGAATAACATCATGACAAACGGTCTATGAAACTGAATGTTTGAATGTTGGCGAGGACACGCCGTACCCAGTGAATAGTTGGACTCAGAGAAAATGAAGGTTTACATTATGAGGACCAAGCCTATTGCCCCAGTTGCACTCACCATTCGCTCTGTGTGAGGCTGTCTATCCCCAGCTCCTGCCCGTGGTTCCTTCCCAGCACGCAGACCTTGCAGCAGCCTTCCCTGATCTAGAATGAACCTGACTCCACAGTTCCCCGCTGTACCTACCAGACCCTACTGCGTTACTTTCTAGAATACTCATGTCATCACTCTCTGCCCTGGGCCTGCTCTGTTTTTCTTGGCAGCCTGGGCCCCTCTACCTAACATTGACTATCCTGTTTAATTGTATGTAGTAGATATTGTTTTATTGCTTACTCTCCTCCTGAACAAACACCCATAAAGGCAGAGATCTCTCTTTCAATTGATTGTTTTTCTCCCCCATCAAAATATAAGCTCCTTGAGGCAGGAACTCTGACTTTCTCTTCCATCCTGCATCCTCAGGGGCTACAGCAGGTTCTGGTACATGACAGGTCCTTGAAGCATCTTATTTTTTAACCAGTAAGAAAAAACAAGTGTTTTGACTTGCAATGGAAACAATAGGGAAATAAAGGCTTCAACCTAAGACTCCAGGCCTGGACATAGAACATTCTCAACTATTGCATATGGGAGCACCAGAAGCATTCTTCACTTAGTGGACAAGATGGGGACACAGGTTCTACCCTTCAGTGCATCTTCTTCTTACTCTGTCTGCAAATCTCTGTTTAATTTAGCTCCACGTCCTCAGAATGCAAGTCAATGTTACTTCCAGTGGCCACTCCTAGCAACTTGTTCATAACTCTTGTAAGCAAGCACTCACTTGGCAAGTTTGTAGTTGTAGGTTTTTCTGTGTGCCACCCCAACTTGAGCTCTTAGAAAACAGGGATGGGTCTCTCCATCCCAGGACCCTCCACACTGTCCCTGTACATCACAGGGACTCAGCAAACGTATCTGGTAAGTGATGAGGACAATGAATGAATGAACAGTGAACCCTGGAATCACCTTTTGATGCCTCAAAGTCAACAAAGTGATACAAGATAAGGTAAAATAAAAATTTTTTCAGTGACTCCCACAGGAAGTGTTTGAGCAGAGGAAGTGATTCCACTCAGACAATATTGACTATTCTTTCTATATTCTAGATGTTTGGGTGTTTGGGGCCTTGATCCAGGAGGGACTGTCCTTCCGTGGTTAGCTGATTCCTAGAGCAAGCAATCAACCAACCTTCCTCTGAGCACATCTTTGACATACAAATTGCCCACACCTCCAACCAGCTTTCCTACCAAGTCCTTACCCACTAAGTGTTATTCCCCCTACACTAAGCCACCCCAGAGCTACATACCAGATGACCAGGGGCCACCCTTGTGGCCCAGTGCCTGCCAAAATTATCCGAACTCTCCAATCCTAAGCGTACATGAAGTGCTTTCCCTGCCTCACCCACTCCTCCTCAAAAGGACCCATCAAAGGCTGTAGGCCACTCCCTTTCCTCTTCCCCTCAGGCCTCCTGATGGACCCTGGAGCCTCCTGTGTGGTGTGTTGTGCCTCCCAATTCTAGGGGTCTGTGAATATAGACGTCTTCCTTCATAACAGGCATGTCACGCCTGTGTGTCTCACTGAGCCGAATGAGAACATAGCCAGGCACATCTTTAGAACGCAGACTTGTTCTGATGATCTTTGGATCCTCAAAAAAAAAAAAAAAAACCCAAAAAACCAAAAATCAAAATCCAATAGGACAAGATGGGGACACAGGTCGTACCCTTCAGTGCATCCTTTTTGTACTCTGTCTGCAAATCTCTGTTTAATTTAGCTCCACATCCTCAGAATGCAAATCAATGTCACTTCCAGTGGCCACGCCTAGCAACTTGTCCATAACTCTTGTAAGCACTCACTTGGCAAGTTTGTAGTTGTAGATTTCTCTGTGTGATGTTTATTGCAGCATTATTCACAATAGCAAAAACATGGAACCAACCATGCTGCCCATCAAAAGAGGACTGGATTTTTAAAAATGTGGTACATATACAAGATGGAATATTACACAGCCATAAAGAAGGACACAATTATGAACTTTGCAGCAACTTGGTTGGACTCAGAGTCTATAATACTGAGGGATCTATCACAGAAACAAAGAACTGAGTACCACATGTTCTCACTCATAAGCAGGCCTTGAACGATGATCATAATCCTATAAGAAAGGGATTGGCAGTAGTGGAAAACTGCCAAGAGATGGGGGGCCACACCTCATCAACAAGGGTGCCTGCATAATCAACATTTGTATACCTAACCCTGAATTGTACCCCACATTTTTAAAATTAAAAATTTTTTTAAATTAAAAATTAATTTTTTTCAAAGAACGGTTACTGAATAATATCAAATGATATTTGAGTATCTATTAATAAATCCACATGGGGTGTTTCTCTTTAGATTTTGGTATAATAAATTATGTTGCTAGATTTCTTCATATTGAATCATCTTTGTGTTTCTGGAATAAAACCTATTGGAACATTAAAAAAAAAGATTCCTCTGTGTGCCACCCTAACAAAAATCAAAATCCAATAGGACCGTGCATTTGATATACCTAAGAGGCAGTGATCAACTTACTGGACATATTTCTGTGTAAATCAGCAAAAGAATGACTTAGAAATCTTGCTTATCCCAAAATAAATACATAAATAATAAATAAATACATGCATAAATAAATAGTGCCTGATGAATTTCATGCAGGATGATAGAAAAGTAAAATGATGATTATGTTTCAAAGTTTTCTTGCTACAGAAGAAAAAAAAGGCTTGACAGCTTCCAGAGAGAGTATTTACTGGTATTTACTCTGGTGTCATGTGCATACTGATGGCATGAGTCCTCATATCAGGCAAACCAGAGACAACAGTCAACTTAAAAAACAGAGAAAACATCACTTTCCAGGATTAATAATTTCACTTTTCTTAAAATAAATTAAATTCTTTTTTTCTTAGTCGGAGAGTGTCATAGTCTCCCTTTTTCATTCTTTGAGAAATAACTATGCCCTCCCTGAAGTGGCAGAAATCTCCTCTGGCTCTACCTGTCTGAAAGGAAATATAATCTCCCTCTCCTTCAGGAAAATTTACACTTTCTCACTAAAAATGAGGGCGATTACTTGCATTTCTATAGTGTTTCAAAGTTTTGGAGTGTTTTCATATCTATTTCATCATTTTATTTCTCTGATAACCAGTGGTGTTGGCAGAGTTGAGGGTGTTTGTAGCCATTTTACAGATGGGCACTCAAGGCTGAGGCTTGTAGCTTAGGCCATCTCTTTTCCCAGTAACTTGACCAAGATCACCTGGCTGCCGTGTGGCAGAGTTGAAGCAAGAAACCCAAGTCGTCTGACCGCAAGGTCCACACCCTGTGTTCTAAGCCCTGCTGCCTTGGTGGTGTCCACCCAGGCTGGAGAACCCAAGACACAGCCACCTCTCTGTTATATCCCTTTCCTCCAGAGAGATCAAAGTGTTCTCAATTGCATTCTTTCTTTTGGCTTTCATGGCACTTTGATCCTAAAACAATTCTCGATGTTATTAAGGCGAGATAGGCCATAAATTGTTTCTTCTCGCTATATAATGAAAGCCACGAGAGCAGAAACAGCAAAATCAAAAAGCATGTTAAAGACAGATGACTTCAGGTCACTTACTATCTTTTGCTTGCATGAATTAAATGCAGTGTTAGCAGATAATGTAAAGGATACTCAGTTCAATTTAACTCTCAGAGGAATAACTTTTTTTAAGTGTAAGTATTCCCCAATATTGTCAGTATTAGCACAAACGGCCCCCAAATCATAGCGATGCAATAAAATAAAGATTTGTTTATCACTCATGGAATAGGTTGAGAGGCTCTGGGGCAGGCTTTGCAGTTGTTCAAGACCTAGGTTTGTTCTATGCTGTGGCTCTGTTAATTAAGTTCAACAAATGCTTCAAAGATACCCTGGGCATAGTGGGTAGACAGGAAGAAGATATATCTGTGTCTATGTCTATTTCTGCATCTAGGTCTATCTCATGTCTATCTATCATCTATCTACCTATCAACAGTCTATGATTTAGGTAGCACATGAGAATTTTAAATTCATCAAATAAGATTAGTGCATGGGAAATACAAAATACAGAACATGTATCTTTCATGGGAAGATCATTCAAATGAAACCACTACTTGTTGAAACTGGCTACTAATAAGAGGTTAAAGACAGAATCTAAAATACGGTGTCATTTTATTTTGTATAAAAGTTAAAAAAAAAGGCATTCTGAGATTGCTGAAGGGTGATAAGAACTATTTCTCTTTTTGTTTCTGTAGATACCTCCAAGATGGTTTTGTTTTTATGTGTTAATGAAACAAAGCATAGAAATCACTCAGACACACAGTATTCCTTGCCAGGAGCTTTGTCACCAAGCCAACTAAGAAACATTTGCAAAGGAAAGCAAACTTTAAGTACCGAGGTAGACAAGGCTCATTTGAAATGTTTATAGGCATTTTTTTGTTGTTTAATGACATTTGAGGAAGGACAGCAGGTTGCAAATAGAATGGTGACTCTCTTTGTTTAATGTCTATCAGCATGCTGCCATGAACAACATACACAGATATGGTTTCCCTTTCTCTGTATTGTGTTGGCTCTGATTATATTTATTGACATGCAATGGTATGTTTGTTGAATCTAATAATAAAAATAGGAGTAATCATTTGTATGCCTTTAAAACTATTGACAGCTTGGCAAAAAAAAGGAAAAGAAAGTTCTGTCACTGGGGACACTTGAGACGCCTTGCTCTGAGGGATGTAGCTGCCTGAAGAGAGGGGTTTAGCAGAAGTGAGGTTCTAGTGGCAGGGATGTTGGGGTGGGTGGGGCCAGGTGATGTGGTAGTATCTTTGCGCCAACTTGTTTCGCTTGGCACTTGGTTCCTTTGTTTTCTCCTAAAGAGCTTTCTCTTAGTGGGGACTGTGGTCAAAGGAAAGGATCCTCTGGGGTGCAAGCAGCCCTCACTGCTTGGGATCTGAGTACCCCATGGGACTCGCTGCCCCCCCCCCAGTGGTGGAATTAAGACCCGCTCAACCACCGGGAGCTCTCCTTTGTCCTTGATCTCCAACCTTAAAAAACTCACCGCCTTTTTGAAGAGCATGAAAACCCCAGACTTATATCCCCCTCTCCCACCCAAAGAGTCTTAGGGGTATCTGTTTGGGAATTGCTGAATTTGCTGCATAATTTCATCAGCTCAGATTTGGTCCCGTCTTTCTGGAAGTTTGTAATACAAAAACAAAAAATAAAGTGTTCTCTTTCATTTGTCAAATGTAGAGAATACTGTAACCTTGGATGTGCTTATGTAAATGACTGCCCTCTCCCCCGGACGCCTGCAGAGGGACACACAAACACTCCTGGCCACTAGTCATTGCTTTGGTCCACGCGGAAGATCCCACTAACTTGAAGTTCTCTTGTTAGCTTGAATTGTACATCTACCAAGAACAGTGACCTGGGTTCCTGCATAATGGAGTCCATTGCTCACGCTTCTTTTCCAAAGAGGAGCTGGCAGGACTAGTTTCTGATAACAAAGGTCATAAGGCCCAGATCTCACTGACAAGACAGGATGTGACAAGACAACCAAAACCAGCCAAGACCAGCTAAGACCAAGACAGCACTGAAAGTAATCTCTGCTTACCCTTTTTGTTTATTACATGCTAATTTTATTACATTAGCATTCTAAAAGACCAATCAGTGCCATGGCAATTCCCAGAAGTTATCCTATATGGTTTAAAAATGAGTGGAACCCTTGATTCGGGGGAACTCTCCTCCCCTTTTCTAGAAAATTCATGAATAATCCACCCCTTGCTTAGCATATAATCAAGAGATAACTATAAAAATAAAACCCTAGCAATGCACACTTGCTGTTCTTCCTACAGACCAGCCCAGTCTGCTCTGTCTGTGGAGTAGCCTGCTCTCTGTCATTTCAATACACTTTTTTCATTTTCTGACTAAAACCCCTGGGATGTTTGGGGGTTGCTCTGTCTAGAGAGTAGCCTCCCTTCTGTCCCTCTGTTCTTTTAATGAACTTGCTTTCACTTTATCTCATTGGCTCGCTCTTGAATTCTTTCCCACATGAAGTCAAGTACCCACTTTGCCTCTTGGGTAGAACACCAAATTTGGGGTCCCCCAGGCCCGTGTCACTCCTCTGCCCTGTCCTTCCCCTGCCCATCTTCTTCTCCTGATGAGGACAGGTCTGATTGCATTCTTTCTCTCCTTTCCTCTAATAGATCATTCCAATGAGGAGAGGAAGCAGCTTGGGAGAGGCTTTGAGTCTGTCTTGTCATGGAAGAGAAAGATGAGAAGAGTATGATAATCTAGAACTGAAGTGTAGACCCTGAGTCCAGGCAAGTAACACGTGTTTCTCATTTATTCCACCATCAGCCTTGGGTGGGAGGTGAGCACTGAGAACAGAGATGTGTGTTCACTCTCTTCAGGTGAGCTCAGGTGATGGGGTTCCCTACTAGGGATTGTAGGGAGGGACAACAAGGCCACCATTCAGTACTGGCCAGCCAGGCTTCCAGGAGAGCTGACCTCTTTGCCCTGTCCTATGGTCTCCTTGAAGGTGGTATCGGGGCTCTCTCAGTGTCACTCTGCAATTACTGCCTTACATCACTGTTTCATTTCTCTCTGCATTCACTGCCAGCCCCTCCTCTCTAGCTACCAAGGTCCCATTGGCCTCGCACTTTGGTCTCATGTGTGTTCCTCAGCTTCTGGCTCTGTCTCCTGTTCGGCCTGTGTGTCTGTGGATTAGTCAGTTAAGTGGAGGCCATGATCACTGGACTCCTGAAGGGTCACTGAAAAATCACAGGCATGAAGCAGATGGATGAAGAAAAGAAATGATATATAGATTTTATTTAATGTGTATACATGGGAGACTTCAGAACAAAGACCCAACTTAACAATGAGTTACAGATCTTAAATACCATCTCAAGGTTACAGAAAGACTGGACACTGTCATTCTGGTGAAACAGGTTACAGGAGAGGGAACAAGAGGAATTCTATTGAGGGGCTAAATATGATTGGGAGAGTGAATGGAAGGCGAAACAGAGAAAAACTTGCAAATAGTTCTTTTCAGAAATTGAATGAAACTGAGACAGGCATGAGCTTGTAAAATGATGAGGACAGGTCTGATTGCATTCTTTCTCTCCTTTCCTCTAATAGATAATTCCAACGAGGAGAGGAAGCAGCTTGGGAGAGGCTTTCAGGCAAAATGCTGTCTTCAGGGTGAATTTCCCTGCGCCCTTCAGTTCCATACAGGGCTCAGGGCCGTCTGGTCTGCGTTGTGCTGACTCATCTTCAGCAATAGCCAGAGGCCCTGAGGGGAAGGGGCTGAATGTGAGAGGCTTGGAGAATTTCCAGGATGGTCCTGTGTGGTGTCCCCTTCAGAAGGTTCAAGAGTTCAGATAAAGGTGGTCCTTGCAGAGACCAGAATGCTGCAGCCTACCCTGTAGGGCCATCTAGAGCCCTGCAAAGCGCTCCTCACAGCATTTGCTCAGATGTGGCTGTGTATTAGGGGGCTCCAGCAATGCGGGGGTCCAGCCCCTTGCAAGGGTCGTGAGATCTCCTGAAGGAGAGACGGATAGGCGAAAGACGAAGATAATATACTCGGACACCTGCTTCCTGAACAGATGACAATTTAATGTTAGCTAAGGGAAAGCTTTTATACCATTTGTAAAGGGGTAAGACAAAGAAAATTCCTTCACGTACACATCCTCTAAAAGTTACCACCATCTAGTGGTCTTAGCAACAAACAAGCCAAGAACCCTATAAACATTCAGACAGTGAATCTTATTCATAAGGCCAAAGATGATAGTTTTAGTCCAAAGTCCCAAATTAAAGTTCTTCATGTAGCAGTAGTTTTCCTTCTGGGGCTTTATGACCTTCAGAGCTTTGTAATCGCCTTTCTTGTCCAGGTGTCTCCGTTACTTTTCTCTTATCCTGCAGTGCTTATTTCTAAAGAGAACTCAAAAGAAGCTTTTAGTAGTGTTTCCCAGGCCCTCAAGGTTGCTTTCTATCTTTAACTAATCTATCATAAAAGTGTCTGATTAGTATATTATGAGTTCAGTGAAAACCCACTCTATAAACGTTAACTTAGAGTTTTAACTATTGAATTAAGTAAAAACCTTAAAGATAATCTTTATCCTAAGTCAGTGAAAAGTGTTATAAATCACCTACATAACTCCTATATAAGTGTTAGAACTTATAATGAATTCATAATGAACTTACTATAAACTTGTGTTTCTAAAAAACCTTATGTCTAAACACTAAACTACATAATTCTAAATCAAATAAGGAGTGAATATACTTATATCATTTATTACTTAAGCAATATCTAGTAACTTATAACCAAGTGAAAGAAAGCATTCTTGATGTGCTTCAGAGTTTAACCCTTGCATATGTTAGAAAAGGCCAAGCGGCATAGTGGGAAAATGGAAAAATGAACCATGGCATTTCCAGGTTAGCTGTGAGTACTTCACATAAACATGCCATTTTCCTCTTTCACGACTGCACAGAATTCTTCGGCGGTACCAAACAGCAAAGACGGAAGACAGAAGGGCCTCAGCTGCCTGGACTCGCTTTGCGGCCCGGGGTCTTCGGCCCACCAGGACCCTGTCAATCAGGTGGGCCTCCAAGGCTGGCTCCCAACACAGCAAAGCAGAACCAGCTCCTTCACCGTGTGGGGCGTGGTAGACCAACATCTGATAGGGGAGGCCGGCAGGATGGAGGCCCAGGCAAGAGCTGAAGTTCAAGTCCAGAGGTTGTCTGATGGCAGAATCCCCTCTTGCTCCCAGAAAGTCAGGCTGTGTTCCATTGGAGGTCCATTCACATTTTGGAAGGCAATTTGCTTTACTCAAAGTTCACCAATGTAAACGTTCACCTCACCCTCACAGAAACATCCAGAATAGTGACCCAGGCATGCTGACACAGAAAGTCAACCATCATCAGGCACTTGTCAGGTTTGGGTATCCTCTCTCATCTGACCCTCAAAGCCACTCTCCTTTTCCTCAAAGGATGGGTTTCCAGCAGTCAGCAACTTTGAGGCAGATGGCATTTGAGGTTTCTTAAAAGCATCAGCCACGCCCTGGTGCTCTGTGTCCCAGGGGGACCTGGTGTCAAGCCCTGCCACCAGGCCAGTTCATGCTCAGTGGCTGTGGCACCTTCACAAACCCCATGTAAAATGAGAACAGCTATCTCTTTCTCCAGGATTTGGGTAGAGAAGGAAATGGTGGGAAATAGTGTAGAACTTTTTAAGTGGTGAAGCACTACATTAATGTTATAGATAACTATGACCTTATTATGAATTACCATGACCCCTCCCTATTTTGGAGAGGGCTTTCTCTATTGGCTTATTGCCAGGGTCTGATCATGCAGAAGTGTCAGAGCGGACTGGGAAAGATGGAACTTGGGACTCTGGGTGAGACGGCTCTGGCACCGGGGCTCCCCAGCGAGAATGGAGAGAGCGCAGTTGTGTTTGCTCAGGTGTGCCTGGCCTAGGAGCAGGTGGGGTTGCTTGTAGCCCAGGGCTCTTGCAGCCTATCTGTCTGAGATGAGTTCTTCCCTTCCTCCACCCCCCCAGCTGTCCTGGGGCAAACTCCAGGTCATCACTTTTAGCTGCATCTCTGGGCAGACAAGTCAAGATAAGACACCAGTTTTTCCTCCACTCCTGTGTTCTGCATGCACCTGTGGCTTGGGAGCGGCACCGGATCCTCTCCCTCCACACCTGGCTCCACTGGTAACAACCTTCACTCTCCAGGTTAGCAGGAAAGTGGTACCAGCCTGGGAGTCTTCTCAAGTCATACACAGCTGAGAAGGCTGAAGCAAAGATGCCACAGACCATAATATTGACTTGAATTTTTCTGCTGCTGGAGGCACATCCGGTCAGGTCAAACAAAAGCAATAAGAAACTTCTCATGTAGCGCACTCTAGAACATTATTTAATTGTCAAGAGATTTAGGGGAGAAGTCAAATATAGGCAGCCCCTGAGTCCTTTCTTTTCCTGGCCCTTTGATTCATGTTCAATTTAGACCTCACAGACTCTTTTTAAAGCTTGCACTTTCATTTTTTAAAAATGAAAGCGTAAGCCGGGTTCGGTGGCTCAGCCTGTAATCCCGCGCCTTTGGGAGGCTGAGGTGAGTGGATTGCCTGAGCCTGCGGGTTCGAGACCCGCCTGGGCAGCGAGACCTCA
Organism: Carlito syrichta; assembly: GCF_000164805.1. NCBI lineage: Eukaryota > Metazoa > Chordata > Mammalia > Primates > Tarsiidae > Carlito > Carlito syrichta. The sequence continues at coordinate 55,004 of NW_007091482.1, forward strand.
TCTCTACAATAAATAAAAAAAAAATCAGCCGGTGTGGTAGCGCATGCCTGTAATTCCGGCTACTTGGAAGGCTGAGGAGGAAGGATCGCCGGAGCCCAGCAGGTCGAGGCTGTGGTGGCCGGGAGCGGCGCTGCACTCCAGTCTGGGAGACAGAGTGAGACTCCAACTCAAAAAAAAAAAAAGAAAGCATAATTTACATGGAGTGAAAAGCACAGATCCTGCAAGTTTGGCTGGATGCGTTTTGAAATTTGGGTTCACTTGGGTAACCCCTGTAGCCATTGCAATATGGGGCATTTCCATCTGACCCCGTATTTCCCTCCCCTGCTTCTTCTTCTGATCCTCTCTGGCTTATCTCCTCCATGGCAGAGTGAGGCAGGACTCATGTCACTCTTCTCAGGAATGTCCCTAGAGACTTTTATTGCACCAAGAGGTCCTTCCTGATCCTCAAGGGCTGCTGTGCTCCAGGCCCACCCATGGCCCTGTCACCCCTTCCCCCCTGCTTACTGGCCTTCCTTCTGGGCCCTGAGCACAAGCCCTTTCCTACGACCTCAGGTCCTTTGCACTTACCCTTCTTTCTCTTTGTCTCTGGAATTTCCCATCCCAGATCTGCATGGGACGGATTATTCTTGTTACCTGCGTCTCAGGTAAGGGAGGCTGACAAAGACTGTCTCCTAGGTCAAACTTCAGTTTCTTAGCCATCTTTTTGATCAGGCCCATGCCTTAGCTTCACCTGTCCTTAGCCTGCCAAGCCCACTCTCAGCAGAGAACCCTGCTGGGTCATCCCCACCCTCGATATCTGAGCAAGCTCTTCATCTCCCACCTTTGATGTCTAAGTCCTTGACCACCTCCAGCAAGAATCCTGTGAGCTCCTGTAGGCTGGTTTTGAGGCAACTGCCACAAGGCTTATGGATGAGGAGTGAAGCCTCCATTTTCACTGATGGTGCCAAGTCCATCCAGGTGGTAAGTGGGAAAGCCAGGCTTGGAAATGGGCTTTCTGATAAAGTGCTCCTCCTCCATTCAGTTCTGCCTTGGAGAATTATTCCCACCATGTCTTCTCTCTGCATGTTGGAGAACTGGAAAATAGGCCAATTTAATATGTCCCTTTCTTACAAAGAGGTAATAGGGCCCAAATAAAGGGCAAAAGAACCAGAGTCTGACCAGATGTCTGGGTCAAGTGTCCACGCTGCTGTTACACGGAGGACCATACATTGTCACTCTCTTGTTTCTGGACTTAGTGACAAGTGACAAGGGACAAGGAAATGAGAGAGGACTTGTGTTTCTTAGATGTATGATGTGTGTGAGGAAGCAGGAATGAGCAGTGTGGGATGATCGGCCTCAGTTGTGGACTCACCCAGCTGAACATAGAGTCAGACTCTACTACAGTAAGGTCCTGACAAGGACTAGAAGAGCCAGGACTCCAGACTTTCTTTCCCCTATGTTTGTCTCTCAGGACTTCTAATAATCTCCTGTTTTTTTAATCTCAGTAGTTCTGAACCATCAACTCAGAGAGCTTTATTTATTTATTTATTATAAAGATGTGGGGTACAATTTAGGGTTAGGTATACAAACATTGATTATGCAGGCACCCTTGTTGATGGGGTATGCCCCTCCCTCCCCTAGCAGTTTCCCTCAATTGCCAATCCCACCTTCCTCCCCTGGCAGTTTCCCACTACTGCCAATCCCTTAACTCAGAGAGCTTTTTATTATGCCGTATTCTTTTTTTTTTTTTTTTTTTGAGTTGGAGTCTCACTCTGTTGCCCAGGCTGGAGTGCAGTGGCATGCTCATGGCCACTGCAGACATGACCTGCTGGGCTTAGGCGATCCTTCTGCCTCAGCCTTCCAAGTAGTTGGAACTGCAGACACATGCCACCACGCCTGGGGTAATTTTTGTGATTTCTTGTAGAGATGAGGTCTCACCCAGTTGCCCAGGCTGGTCTTGAACCCCTGCACTCAGGCAATCCTCTTGCCTCGGCCTCCCAGAGTGCTGGGATTACAGGCTGAGCCACCATGCCCGGCCGCAACTTATTCTGAATAATATTTCCCAAATATCTTTGGCTAAGTGGTGGGCATATGACATTCAGAAAAGATGGAGTATTTTCTCTTGCTACTCACAAGGGTGAAGAGGAGGGAGTAGGAACCTGTTTTGTGCTTGACACAGAGTCGGGACCAGGCAGGTTTTGGTGAATTAGTGACTGAGGTGTCAATACTGAGAACAAAGTAGGACTTAGTCATTTACTGGACTCAGAGCACGTGTGAACTAGAGTTGGGGACATCACCGGGATGACAGCTTGGCGTCTGAGTTGTCATGCATCAGGAAGCAGCTTGGGTGAGGCTTTGAGGCAAAATGCCGTCTTCAGCGTGAATTTCCCTGCACCCCTTCAGTTACTTACAGAGCTCAGGGCCATGTGGTCTGGGTTGTGCTGACTCATCTTCAGCTATAGCCAGTGGCCTTGAGGGGCAGGGACTGAATGTGAGAGGCTTGGAGAATTTCTAGGACTGTCCTGTCTGGTGGCCCCTTCAGAAGGTTTGGGAGCTCAGATGAAGGTGGTCCACCCCAGGCTTTCAGACACACTTCTGTCAGCCTTGGACAGCTCTCCTAATTTTTAGGTGATTTGGCTTGCCGGCTGTTGCTTCTCCAGCACCGGCAATGACTTACAAGATAAAATTGGCCTTCTAGACCAGTCAGACAAAGCTGTGCTGGGTGAGGAATAGTGGGGTTAAGGGCAGTGGGGGTGGGGGAGAAAGAACGTGCGTTTTTAAATTCAAGTAACTTCTACATTCAGCCCGACTCAATGACAACACGAGTTGTAAAGTCTTTTTTTTTTTTTTTTTGAGTTGGAGTCTTACTCTGTGGCCCAGGCTGGAGTGCAGAGTGGCATGCTCACAGCCACCCCAGCATCGACCTGCTGGGCTCCAGCGATCCTTCTGCCTCAGTCTTCCAAGTAGCTGGAACTATAGGTGCTCACTACAATGTCCGGCTAAATGTTTTTGAGTTATTGTAGAGACGAGGTCTCGCCAAGTTGCCCGGGCTGGTCTCAAACCCATGGGCTCAGGCAATCCTCTTGTCTCAGCCTCTTGAA